>NC_135980.1:6648697-6948697 GCF_053455715.1 Rhinoraja longicauda | reverse complement strand
GGGTTAATTGGTTTAATGCAACTTTCCACTGTATTCTGCCAAAGCTTCTCTGTGCTCACTATTATTCAACCCTTCCACCACCTTCTTTGGCAGATCTTTGATATCTGGCTTTTTTTAATTTTAGATTTGCAAAAGAGAGACAAATTACTCTGTTTTCTACCTGTTTTTTAAAAGTTGCTCCTTCAAGACCCAAGTTCAGTTTAGACCCAAGGAACAGGCCCTTCAGCCCACCGAGTCCACACCAACCAACGATGGCCCGTACACTAGTTGTATCCTACATCCCTGGGATAATTTACAGAAGCCAATTAAATTACAAACCCGGGGGTCTTTGGAATGGGGCAGGAAACCTGGAGCACCTGGAGGAAACCCATGTGGTCACTGAGAGAACGTACAAACTCCATGCGGGTAGCACCCAGAGTCTGGATCGAACCTGGGTCTCTGGTGCCGTGAGGCAGCACCTCTACCAGCTTCACACTGTGCCACTCTCAGTATATAAATGAGCACATCCAATGACTGAATGTTGTACCGTTGCCCACTTGCAGCCAGTCAGTGTTTCAGTTAGTTTGAACTTCTCTCTTATTTAGTCGTTCCATTCTCACTTAGGCAGTCTTGATTCAATGATTAAGTATGGGGAGAGGCAGGGAGACAACGTTGTCTTGTATTTTGCTCAGATCGATGGGTATAATTGCCCTCCAGTGAGCAGTATTGAAAGAGGAAAATGGATAAGGAGTTGCTGAAGGTTACAAGCAGACTGCCTTTCAGTGGAACAAATAGCTTGATGCTTCTTGTCCAGTTTTGCAGGCAGAATGCTTAAGTGGGACACACCAAGAAGTCTCTCATCACTGTCCAGAATCGGAATAGGAGAAAGATGTGCGGGTTTGTAGGTTAATTGTAAATTGCCCCTAACATGTGTGTTGGGGGTGGACGAGAAAGTGGGATAACATAGAACTAGGGTGAACAATGGTCGGCGTGGACCCGATGGGCCGAAGGGCCTGTTTCCATGCAGCATCTCTAATCTGCACAAGGTGGTCCTCACAGAGTAGTTTAATGGGATTCCTTACCTGAGCTCAGACTTGGCAAAGTGGATGTGGAAGGTTTGGTTTGGGATGTAAGGGGGCAGTGAAGGTGAGATGGGTCTCCCCAGTTGGGTGCCAATGCCCAGAGGAGTGGCCAGATCGCTGTTCAGTTCGATCCTGCCACTGGATTAAAATACACTTTTAAGTACTGTGTTCCGCTGTGACTTTTGAATGCATCCATTGTTTATATACTCTGAGCTGGTGGTCATTTTCTTTTCTTTCCTTTCCAGTCCAAAGAGTCATCGTCTGTGCTATGCTGTGACATCTCGGTGGACGACCAATATGTTGTCACTGGCTCAGGGGACAAGAAAGCCACAGTGTATGAAGTAATTTACTGAGAATTCAATCCTTAGCCGGGAGAGGAGGAGACGGGATGGGGCGAGTTGTCTCCAACCGAGACCTTGATTTCCGGATCCGTTTGACTACATTTCCCAAGGAGCACATCCAACAGAACCTCCATCCTCGTTGGAAGACTGTCTCGTTTGACCTTGACTTGGTTGTTGAAATTTAACCTGGACTCGCTTCAACAAGAGAGGACTCCTGGGTTGACCAAAGCGACAGATTCTCATCGGTGGAGGAAGGTCTGTTCACCTCCGCATCCCAACTAACTCCATAATCGATGCTAAAGTTTAGGGTAACACACTCTTTGTACAATTTATTTTACTTCTCTGTTCTGTTTACTGTAACTTTAAAATTCACCATTGGGTTTGGTCATTTGTTGGGGGACATCATCTGTATGATTAGCATGACGCAAGACCTTGCTGCCATTCTGGATCCTGACCAGTTGTGACACACGTGGAACTTCGACCTGTTTTTCTTCACCAGTTAAAGCTTTTAAACCGCACTTATAAAATGCATCTTTTTTATATTGTGCTGTTCATGAGGTAGAACAGTGTGAACCTTGACACCATTAGCTTGCCCTCCCCTTTCCCAATCTCCCTCAGTCCTCACATAAACTAGTTTGTGGGTCAGTGTTGGATAGATGGCAGTTCCAACGTCAGCATAGGAGTTGCCAGCCCTGAAGGTTTGGTTTCCGTTTCCACTTGCCTGCACAGGCACCTTGGGTTTTCACTTGGGGGGGGGGGCGGGCTAAGCAGCACGTAAATCAAAAAGTGTGTAAATCACACACATGCCAGGCACATACATGAATAGGCTGCCATGCGGTGCCAAGAATAAATATAAGTACGTTATACCGGAAATAGGAGAGCGTAAATTAAATTTTGGCGGCAATTGGACATGTGCTCATTCTAATCGCGGCACGGTAGCGCAGCGGTAGAGTTGCTGCCTTACAGCGAATGCAGCGCCGGAGACTCAGGTTCGATCCTGACTACGGGCGCCGTCTGTACGGAGTTTGTACGTTCTCCCCGTGACCTGCGTGGGTTTTCTCCGAGATCTTCGGTTTCCTCCCACACTCCAAAGACGTACAGGTGTGTAGGTTAATTGGCTGGCCAAATGTAAAAATTGTCCTTAGTGGGTGTAGGATAGAGTTAATGAGCGGGGATCGCTGGGCGGCGCGGACCCGGTGGGCCGAAGGGCCTGTTTCTGCGCTGTATCTCTAAATCTAAAATCTAATTATTGTAAACAAAACACGTAAATGGCACAGGTGGAAAACCGCCTGTATGTGTTTCAAGGATTATCATTGATTGAGGCTCTTATCCATCGCCTGGCTATTTCCCCGCTTTGGCGAGGGTCCTCCATTGTCCGAGATTAACTTCTCTCTGTGGGATCGATTGAGCTTTCAGAACCTTAAGGGAAATGTCCAGGCAAGACAGGAGGGGAGAGCACAAGGATCACATCTTAAAGGCCGTAAAGCCGTTGTAACGAAGCGGGCTGTTTTTAGAGAACGGAAGGGTAACCTGCGGAAACCATCAGTTTCATTCACCAGGAGGGTACAGCTGGAGTGGGCATGTCACGTGAACAGATTGCGGCCGGTTGCAGTCAACACCACAGGTTGAAGCAACTAGTGCCAGTCGACTTGAAGAATTGCAACCCGTTGTGCTCCGCCTCCATCTGCGTTTAAACGTTGCAACGTTCTTGAAAACTTGGACCATGCAATCTCACCGTTTTATTAATGAAGTCTATAGGAAAACATCGTCAAGCACAGCTTATTTTGGCAAAGAAAGAGCTCCACAAACGTTTTATTCAAATCTTTTGGTTATTTTAATATTTGGACGAATTTTTCTTGCAAATGTTGTAATTAGACGGCTGTTCACAGTGGAAGAAATATCTCGCCCTGTTAACATCTGGCCAGCAAAGTAATTTGATCTTTAATTCTGATTCACAACAGTGTTGGTCAGACTTGCTATTTGGAGGAATTTGTTGTCATAGTTACCATTTTATCCTGCGTTGTCTATTTTCCCCTCTTGCACCATCCATAACATTAAAAGCAATAATTGTAAAGGTGCTCACTGGTTTCTCTTCCATTCCTCGTGTTTTCTGTCGTTCTTCAAAATGTGGTTCTTTGTCCATTGGTTTCCTTCCAGTCCTTGTCTAACACAGCCATTCTTTTGGGCGCCAGAATGCGGTCCACCCATTCATTACCTGGCCAGAGGGGGCGCCACTTGCACGCATGTGTCCCCACCCAAAACGCCGTCTGTCCATTCCTTCCACAGAGGTTACAAGACCCCTTGAGTTCCTCCAGCCTTTTGGTTTTTGCCCCAGACGCCGGCATCAGCGGTTTCTTGCGTCTCCTCGCTCCTGTCTATGCCTGACAGCGAGACAAGAACTTTCCAATAAAGCTTGTTGACGAGTGATCAAGAAAAATGATCCACCTAAGCCCTGACCAGCTCTTGCCATGAACTCTTTAGAAAGTCATGAGGCCAACTTTGGTGCCCCTGGATAGCTCATTCATAGAGCAAAAGTCAGATTGGGTTCTTAAGACAGTTGCCAATGTGGTTTTTGTTTTTTAAGGTAGATGGTTCGGTGAAAATTTTCTGACAATCTGTTTACTTCAAAACCACTTGATTACCTTGAGACAGAAACACCAACACAGCCCACTGTCTCTTAGAGGTGGAGGGTTCCTAAAGGGCGGCACGGTGGCGCAGCGGTAGAGTTGCTGCCTTACAGCGAATGCAGCGCCGGAGACTCGGGTTCGATCCTGACTACGGGCGCCGTCTGTACGGAGTTTGTACGTTCTCCCCGTGACCTGCGTGGGTTTTCTCCGAGATCTTCGGTTTCCTCCTACACTCCAAAGACGTGCAGGTTTGTAGGTTAATTGACTGGGTAAATGTAAAAATTGTCCCTGGTGTGTGTAGGATAGTGTTAATGTGCGGGGATCGCTGGGCGGCGCGGACTCGGTGGGCCGAAAGGGCCTGTTTCCGCGCTGTAAAAATCGAAATCTAAAAATCTAGATGTCTGGTTATTCCATCAACCTTGCTTCCATGAACTCTTTGTGCTTTTCCCAAATGGCCCAAAATAGAGGACCTTTGGGGGTGGCACAGTGGCTCAGCGGTAGAGTTGCTCCCTTACAGTGCCAGAGACCCGGGTTCGATCCTGACTACGGGTGCTGTCCGTACAGAGTTTATGCGTTCTCCTCCTGACCACGTGGGTTTTCACCGGGTACTCTGATTTTCTCCCACACTCCAAAGCCATACAGGTTTGTAGGTTAATTGGCTTTGGTAAAAATTGTCCCTGGTGGATAGTGTGCGCTAATGCGTGGGGATTGCCGGTTGGCGCGGACTTGGTGGGCCGAAGGGCCTGTTTCTGCGCCCTATCTCTCATAGGCCATTGTGTAATTATGTACATGACCTTTTTAGGGAAGGCAATTAATCTTCAGTCAGAAGGAGTGGAGCCTTTGGCCTTAAAACATTGAGAATGGTTGAGTTCTATCTTGTCATCTGTACGATCGGCGAAAGCTGTTGAATGCTACATGTGGTGGAGCAAAAACCAAATAAATTACCAGTCCTATTTGACTGACTCACGATCTGGAATGTCTGCTAAGCCATTCTAATCGGTACTCTAGATGTCTTTAACAGACACAAAGCGCTGGAGTAACTCGGCAGGTCGGGCCGCATTTCTTTACCAGTTTTCTCCCTCTTACTACAATCAGTCTGATGAAGGCTCCTGACCCGAAACATCACCTATCCATGTTCTCCAGAGATGCTGCCTGACCTGCTGAGATACTCCAGTACTTTGTGTCTGTCTCCGCAAACCGGCATCTGCAGTTCCTTCTTTCGACTCCAGATGATGACCTTGTAGGTTTTGATAAAACTCCCCCCCCCCCCGGCCAAATATTCACTTATTGACCTTGGTGCAATGGAATTAGAAGAGTCAAACTGGTTGTGAAGGTGAACTGCAGTGTGTTCAGGTCCTCTGAGCCTGTTCTGCTTTATGGATCTGCAATGAAAGAAAAGCCATGTACAATTTTTTTGTTGCCTTTGTTTATTAAAATGAATGACTGTAAACATTTAGATTGCCCTTGTTGTATATTTGGTTTGGATGGTAACTGTGCCTCTACCTTCCTCCTGGAAGAAATTAATAAATGGCTAAATTCTTCATTGACACCCAGGTATTTTTGCCGCCCAATATGATGATTTGTAATGTCCAAAATCCTCCCATGTTTCATACTTTTCCATCCCAGTTAGGGATGAATTTGTAGTTTATGCCTTTAAAATCCCAATAAACTATTTTGTATGTGATGTCCATACTTTGTGTCCACATAAGCACATTTCTTGTGTGTTAACCATGAGCGTGTTGACTTGGAAAACAAAATTGCAGCTGATTTTCAGAGTCTTGTGACCCTCCCGGTCTAAAACTGCGCTGTGACGTGTGGGTTGCGAAGTGGTTCTGTGGTAAGTGAAATTGTAAGTATACCTTGAGGATTGACACAAAATGCTGGAGTACCTCAGCGTGGCCTGAGAGTTGGGTGAGCGGGAGACATAAGAGATATGGAAGGGTAAGGTGTGAAAGCACTGATCAAAGGGGACGATGATAACGGAAATGCAGAATGGTACATGGGGAAGGTGACAACGAGGTGTACAATCAGTAATATTAGTGTAAGAAAATAACTGCAGATGCTGGTACAAATCGAAGATATTTATTCACAAAATGCTGGAGTAACTCAGCAGGTCAGGCAGCATCTCAGGAGAGAAGGAATGGGCGACGTTTCGGGTCGAGACCCTTCTTCAGTCTGAAGAAGGGTCTCGACCCGAAACGTCACCCATTCCTTCTCTCCTGAGATGCTGCCTGACCTGCTGAGTTACCCCAGCATTTTGTGAATAAATACCTTCAATCAGTAATATTAAATCAGGAGGACAGTGAAACTAGTCAGAGAGACTAGGTTGGGGGAGGGGCAGAGAGAGAGATAGAAAGCAAGGGTCACTTGAAATTAGGGAGATCAATATTAATGATTTCATTTTAATGATATAAGAATATGTGTTATCTTATTCTTGCCAACTTCCGAACTTCTTTTGAATTTTCCCAGTTCGACTTTCTCTTCTGAAGATGTAAGAGCTGAGAAAGCCTAGTGCCAGAGTCACGTTCTGACCCAGTGGTGCATTATTGGTGATGACCCATTGAACGGAGCTTGCTAAAATATTGTCAACTGTGATTGAGTTATCATCTGGACCAGAAGTTAAAAACAGAAAATGTTGGAAATACACAGTATAATCAGGAAGTCTCTGTGCCAAAGAGCTCTTGATCTGAAACGTTAGCAGTTTCTCCTCCCGCAGATGCTGCCTGACCCGTTGACTGTTTCCAGCGTTTTTCAGGTTTCCAGCAGCTGCAGTGATTTGATTATATTATCTGAGTCGGCTGGTTTTGTCTTTGAAGTCCCACCTCGGGAACTTGAACTGCAACGGCCCAGCCTCTCTGAGGGAAGTGTGTGCAATACTAATTTTAAAATAGTTTAACAGAGAATTAGTGTGAACAAGTGATTGATGGTCAGCATTGGACTCGGTGGGCCGAAGGGCCTGATTCCATGCTGTATCTCTAAACTAAACTAAACTGTTCACTTGCACCTCCTCCACCCTCATCTACTGTATCCGTTGTTCAAGATGTGGACACTTACTTGTACATCGGCGAGACCAAACACAGACTAGGCGATCATTTCGCTGAACACCTTCGCTCAGTTTGCCTGAACCCACCCAATCTCCAGGTTGCCAAACACTTTAATTCTCCTTCCCATTCTCACACTGACCTTTCTGTCCTCGGTCTCCTCCATTGTCAGAGTGAGACTAAACGCAAATTGGAGGAACAGTATCTCATATTTCGCTTGGGCAGTGGTATATTGATTTCTCTAACTTCAAGTGGCATTCCCTCTCTCTCCATCCCACCCCCATCCCACCCCACCAGCTTCTCATTTTCATCTAACAAACAGCTAACAATGGCCTGTTTCCCTTATCATTACTTTTTTGCATTGTTCTTTATCTCTCTACATCATCGTCTATATCTCTCGTTTCCCTTTTCCCTGACTAGTCTGAAGAAGGGTCTCGCCATCGAAACGTCACCCATTCCTTCTCTCCAGAGATGCTGCCTGTTCCACTGAGTTACTCCAGCTTTTTGTGTCTATCTTCTGTTTAAACCAGCATCTGTAGTTCCTTCCTAAACGAAATAAAGGCCCTTCCCTCTCTTGGTTGAAAGCAAACGATTGCAGACATAGTTTCCATAAAGAGTTAGGGGGGGGGTGTTGGTTCTGGGGGGGGAAGGATTATCCCTGGTACCCTGACCAATATATTTCTTTGGCTCAACATCACTTAATCAGACTATCTGTGCGTTGCCAGTTTTGTGGAAGCTTCCAATGAACACGGTTAACTGGGCGTGTTTCCTTCATTACAACAGATTGGCACTTCAAAGCTGCTTTATTGGGCACAAAGCAACGTCCCGATAGGAACACGGGAGTTATATAAATGCAAATATTTCTTTTAAGTAGATCACAATGATCCCATGGCACTATTTGAAGAGCAACAGTTCATGCAAGTGATCCCACAAGCCGGTGGCATGAAAGTAGGTTAACCTTTGATTTATCTCTTGTTGTTTGTGTCTTGCTGGATTACAAATGGCCTACATAGTGGAAAAAGTCGTTCATTGATTATGTGGTGTGGTGGCAGATAAACCTACCCACTCAATACAAGCCACATTTAAGCTGTAGGAATCTCGGTGGATTATCAGTAAGGGAGAGGAATGTCCCAGATGCCTTTACTAGCAATTTTGAACGTATATTCAGCATAATCTCTTTCGATCATGACTACAGGTGCTTGTCTCTACGGAGTTTGTACGTTCTCCACGTGACCTGTGTGGGTTTTCCCCCGAGATCTTCGGTTTCCATTCCAGGCTCCAGACGTACAGGTTTGTAGGTTAATTGGCTTGGTGTAAATGTAAAATGATCCCTAGTGTGTATAGGGTAGTGTTAATGTGCGAGGATCGCTGGTCGGTGCAGACTGGGTGGACCAAAGGGCTTGTTTCCGCGCTGTATCTCTAAACTAAACTAAACTTTAATTGCAATATCGTGTTCATCTTTTACTGTCAGAATTATGCAACCCATTCGCAACACTGATAGTGCAGTCAGCTTAGCTGGTGCTATTGCATGTTTAGTGCTTCTGTTCAACACTGAATTTCTAGTTTTCTCTATACAATAGACAATAGGTGCAGGAGTAGGCCATTCGGCCCTTCGAGCCAGCACCACCATTCCATGGCTGATCATTCTCAATCAGTACCCCGTTCCTGCCTTCTCCCCATACCCCCTGACTCCACTATCCTTAAGAGCTCTATCTAGCTCTCTCTTGAAAGCATTCAGAGAATTGAACTCCACTGCCTTCTGAGGCAGAGAATTCCACAGATTTACAACTCTCTGACTGAAAAAGTTTTTCCTCATCTCAGTTCTAAATGGCCTACCCCTTATTCTTAAACTGTGGCCCCTGGTTCTGGACTCCCCCAACATTGGGAACATGTTTCCTGCCTCTAACGTGTCCAACCCCTTAATAATCGTATACGTTTCAATAAATAGCAGCAGCAACTACTTTGTACAACGGGGTGGGATGGAAGAGGAAGAGAAAGTCTCCAAGTCTTTTTTCTTTAAAAGTAGCTGTAATGTATTTTAAGGTTGCGGTTGGTACTACTCTGTTCAGGGCATGGTGCAGGTAATGCAGATTCCATTCTAGATACTGGAACTGCCCTGGCAGACCGATTGTTTGCGCCTGCTCCTGCCCCACAGAACTCTGATCAAATACCTTGATTCAACCGTACCCTGCTTGTGCAGTCCCTTCCGATCAAACTCTGAGACGCCTAACGTGACTTCAATTCCTCGGCCCCCACTGTTTAGTTTAGTTTGGAGTTGTAGTGTGGAAGCAGGCCCTTCAGCCCCAAGGAGTCCGTGTCGACCAGCGATCCCCGTGGACTAATGATACCCTACACACACTGGGGACAATTTATAATTTTACCAAGCCAATTAGCCTACAATCCTGTACATCTTTGGAGTGTGGGAGGAAACCCACGCAGGTCACGGGGACAATGTAGTTCAGGAACAAACACGGGAGAGTTTTAGTATATAGATGTTTCCCACCCCCCCACGTCCTATAGTTCTGTTCTTGCTCGCCCTCCCACTATCCCCTCCCCATCCAAACCAGGTCTTTGTGTTTCCTTCCCCAGATTAGAAACGGGTAGAGATTGGCTTATAATTTATCCTGTCACAACATCTACCCTCCCTTTTCTGAATTTATCTTCTTCCCAAGCTGTCCGAATCCTGATGGAAAATCAGCATTTGGTTTGATGTGTGTATGCATTGGGGAGCATAAGCATCAATGACAGTTACTTATGGCTGCCTTGTGTGGAACTAACACTGAAATTGACAAGACATAAAACGCTGGAGTACCTCAGTGGGACAGGCAGCGTCACTGGATAGAAGGAATGGGTGACGTTCTGGATTGAGACCTGAAACGTCACCCATTCCTTCTATCCAGAGACGTTGCCTGTCCCACGCATTCCTTAACCCCATGGGCAGATGTTTCACTAAAAGCAAAATATTTATTAGAAAATCAAAGGGTCTCGACCCAAAACGTCACCCATTCCTTCTCTCTAGAGATGCTGCCTGTCCCGCTGAGTTACTCCAGCATTTTGCGTCTATCTTCGGTGTAAACCAGCGTCTGCAGTTCCTTCCTACTCAAATTGACTCGAGTGTTATTGTAGAGTAGACATCAATTTAACCAAGTGCACGGTTTAGTGATATCCAGAAAGTGGCCCATTTCTGAACTGACTGGTTGATTCTCACTTCCATAGGCGCTGTGACAAATTTAATCTGTTTAGGGGCATAGAGTCTTACAGCGTTGAAACGTGCCCTTCAGCCCAACTTGCCTGCCTGTCCCACCTGCCTGTGTTTAGCCCATATCCCTCTAAATCTATCTTATCCATGCACCTGTTTATATGTTTCTTAACTCAGTAACATTTAATAGTTTTCACTTTTCGCCCGTAGTTCTGGCTTCTCCCAATCAGTCGTCGGACGCTCATAGATCCACCATTGTGCAGAGACGTACTTGTTTAATTGGCTTGTTTATTTACTATACAGCATGGTTCTACAGTCAGTCACTTACATAGGCCTGTACAAAAGAGAAGCTTGTTCTAGAAATGCACATTTGGGTGCATGTATTTTTTATTGAAGCTGCAATATAATATAGTACATCACATTTTCAGTCTCTCCATTCCCTGACCTCTGTTTCTTTGAGTCAGTACTCCATTTCACCGATCCTCTCGTCCGCCAGCTCGATACAAGTATGTATGCATTCGGTACGTTTGATGGGGCTTTTGCTGTGATGCTGCAGCTCCTGCAACAAAGCTCTTGTATTTGCCCATGAAACAAGACCCAGCACTGTAATACGACTTGCATTCACCAAGTTCCTACTTTCCATGAGGTGATGGTTTGAAAATTAGTTTTTGGGGGGGAGGCGGGGGGAGGGGTTGCAGGATACAGCCCCGTTGGCATGCCGACCATCGATCGCCCGCTCACACCGGTTCTATGCTTTCCCACTTTCGCGTCCACTCCTTACACACCAGGGGCAATTTAGAGAGACCAATCAACCTACCAATCCAATAGGCTTGGGGAGGCGGGAGGGAAACCCACGTGGTCACGGGGAGAATGTGACCGTGAATGTAACTGGAGAACGTGCAAACTCCACACAAACAGCAGCCGAGGTCAGGATCGAACTCGGGTCTCTGGCGCTGTGAGGCAGCAGCTCTACCCGCTGCGTTACTCTGCCAGGCTTGTGGCATGACCCTTAGCATTTGCCAATGCCGCAGTTGGTTGCGTTGGTATGAAAGGCATCCTCCCTTTCAGCGGGGAACAAGGGACCAGGTGAATAATTACATCAATGGTTGAAGCTGTAAGCGTAGAATTAATTGCCTTTGCACTTCAGGAGGCCACTAACACCATTAACCACTCAAGTAGTCTTGGGAGTCTCAACCCCCAAAACCTACTAATCATTTTCCATCTGGTGCCTTTCCAATTGCCTTTGACTGCTTCCACCGCCTCTCCTGCCAGTGAAATTGTTGAACTCAAGGCAGCAGTCATCCTGAATGGTGACTGCTTTGGAAAAAGTGATCACAGGATGAGCAAAAAGTTCAACAGAAACTTCTATCCCCTGTTGTAAAGAGCTGTATCGTAGCTTGCGTAAGAGTTAGTGACACTAATTAGAAAGGACATGTAGAGTGGGATTAGAGATGGGTCTTAGACAATAGCATTCTAAACTTCATGTAGACACTACTGTTTAAATCACAAAGTAGTTCTGCACAGTGCATTTGTCCCCAAGGCATTGTTGGACAATTAAATACAAGTGGAGCCCCGCTTTCCAAAGGTAAAGACAGCATGAAGGACTTAATGAATGAATGATCATCTGTGCCTGCAACGCCTATTGCAAATTCTTTTCAGAAATATGTACACTTTCCACAATGACAGTTTTACTATGTTGCCTAACTATCCGAAGATTTTCACTCTATAGTATATTGCAGCTTTTAACGGTACAAATGCAGTCTGCTTTGGCAGTAGCTGTCGGTGACCTGTCCCTCATTAAATCCAATGTCCACTAACAGCTCGGTCGGTGTCCCTTTAGATTTCTTGCTTTGTAAAGGTGACTGTTCAGTAAATCACCTCGTAGACTGTAGCCTTCTTGTCTCCAGAGCCCGTAACAATGTACTTGTCATCCACTGAAATGTCGCAGCTCAGCACGGAAGATGACTCCTTCGACTTGAGGGGAAAGCAAAACACACAGAATATGGTCTCGGTTACTGAGTTGAGAAAAACATACTTTGCTTACCAACTCCATTCACATCTTTTGCAGACACAAGAATCTGCAGCAGCTGGAAGCTTGAGTGAAAAAAAAACAGTGCTGGAGGATCTCGGCTGCTTGTGTGCAGGGACTGTTGTTATTGTCACGTTGCCTGCTATCCAGTCAATGAAAAGACTAAACCCGAGTACGTGATTGGAGATCTTTGGACTATCTTTGCACTGAAGAGAATAACGCTTAGTGCAAGTTAAAGTCCAGTAAAGTCTGATTAAAGATCGATCGTCCGAAGGTCTCCAATGAGGTAGATGGTAGGTCAGGAATGCTCTCTGGTTGGTGGTGGGATATTTGGGGAACGTTACTGTGGCCAATGACCCAGTACATGTTATGGAGGAATCTGCAGCTCTTGGAGGGAATCCAGTGGTCACAGGTAGAATACGCAAACTCCTCACACAGAGTACCAAGAGACGTGTTAGAAGCCGGGACACTGGGACAACACCTCTACCAGCTGCACAACCATACCACATGTGTGTGTAAAGGCATGTATGTATGAGTGTATTTCTACATACACCCACATATATACACCTACACATAGACACATACCAACATACACTCACATATTCATGCCCACATATATACATACATAGGCACACCCACATGCATAGTATATTTACATATACATGCGTACCCACCTACACGCACATACATGGACCCATTCACACATGCATCCACTTAGACATACCTACATGCACATATATACATACCTTCATATATACACAAGTAAATGCAAACATACCTGTTCATGTACATGCACACACATATACAAACACACATACATGTACATAGATATATACATGCAGACATTTGCACAAAAATATGTGTGTTTGTATGAATGTGTGTGCATGTACACATGCACACATACATACACACACCAACATACATACACACACACCAACATACATACCCACACAATCACCCATGCACATTTTTACATACATCCCAACACAGACACGTGTGAGTGTATGTATGTGCTCTGTCCTTACATAGCTGTAAGTAACTCAGACTAAGGGTCATTCAATACCTGGAATATACTGGCTCCATAGGGAGTCCTCCATGCATTCAGCAGGTTGTCCTTGCCAGTGCTCACAAACCATTTACCTGAAAAACAAAAGAAAACAGAACTGAAACCAATATTTTTTTTTTGGACAATTTTTACTCCATACTATAGTTATCTGGAAGTAAGAACATGGTTGGGTTACTGAAGCAACAGAAGTACTTTGTAGGGTCCCGACACAAACAACACCTATCCATGTTCCCCAGAGATGCTGCCCGACCCGCTCAGTTACTCCAACACTTTGTCTCTTCTGAAGAACTCTCCTTCACCTGTTCAAACTAAACATGTCTCTGAGTAATTTATTGTGTCTGAGTTTAGTTTATTGCCACATGTGCCAAGGCACGTTCCAACCAGTCAGCGGAAAGACTGTACATGATAACAATCGAGCCATCCAGTGTACAGATACATAATAAAGGGAATAAAGTGAATAACATTTAGTGCAAGGTAAAGTCCGATCAAAGATAGTCTGAGGGTCTCCAGTGAGTTAGATAGTATACTGCTCAGGACTGCTCTCGACTTGTTGGGATGATGGTTCAGCTGCCTGATAACAGCTGGGCCGAAAATGTCCCTGACTAACACATACATAAGTGCGCTTGGATTTTGCCAGCAGATTTGGGGGGGGGGGGGGGGGGGCTGGGGGGGCTGGATAATTCTGTCTGCTCAACTAGTTTTATTGAATCTCCCCCATCATACCCCTAGGTCAGATTGAGCACAACAGGATCTGTGGGACAATGGCCGAGGAGATGATGTGGGAGCGTTAGTTCTCCCCGATTATTTCATTTGCTGGTTTTAACTGGTTGACTGATGGGGCTTGGGTGATTAGAACGAAGGAGTCGAGGAGCTGGTGGCTCAGGAGCATTGGAGTGGGGACAACCAACAGCCACTTTAACCCCCCCCCCCCTCCCATTCCCACACTGACCTAGAGTGGTAGGAAACAAAACTGCAGATGCTGGTTTAAATCGAAGGTAGACACAAAATGCTGGGGTAACTCAGCGGGTCAGGCAGCATCTCTGGAGAGAAAGAATGGGTGATGTTTCTGCCTACTAAAATGGTGTCATGACACACTACGGTTTTTAGGGTCAAGTGGTCCATTTTGCTCTGCTCTATTATCTTTGGATGATATAGACCTGCTCTGACCTCCCATTTTATCATGCTGGAGAAAGGAAGCCTGTCTCAAGAAAACAAATCTTCCACAAAGTAGATGAGGGTTATCAGGTTTCTATCTATAGCAGCCATCTATACCCAAAGCACACGGCAGACCTCAGATTGTTATTTCCTGTGGGGATAAGGTTAGCAGACCAGCACTGCTGTGAGTTTAGCTTAGAGATACAGCATGGAAACAGACCATTTGGCACACCGAGTCAACCCTGTCCAGCGATCACCTACACGCTGGTTCCATCCGACACACTTGGGACAATTTACAGAAGCCAATTAATCTTCCAACCTGCACACATTTGGAGAGTGGGAGGAAACTGGAGCACCCGGAGAAACCCCACGCAGTCACAGGGGGAACATACAAACTCCGCGCAGACAGCACTCGAGGTGAGGATTGAAGCCGGGTCTCTGGTACTGTGAGGCAGCAACTCTACCGCTGCTCCACTGTTGTCGCCAGTTTGGTTTCCTCCGGATAACAGTGAAGACGGGACATCAGGTCAGTACTTGCATTCGGAGAAACACATTCCAGGGTTGCAACGGAGTTGAAAGTAGTATCTGGGGCAATGTATGGGATGTACGTGAGGCAGTCACTTCCCGGACATCTGGAATAAATACTTCATTAAAGCTGTCTATATGTGCGTGGACTAAATTTCTGCTGAACCTAATAAAGAACTCCCCTATGACCACAGAAGCTTTCCTGTTGGCAGCCTGCCAGGGTGATGGACTCTTACCATCAGTAAAGATGTTTAATAGGGTTCTTAGTATTTTGAACTATCCTCTCATCAAACACACAGAGGAAGAGTGGAAAATGAGAGCAGAGAAGACTGTCAATAATGGGTCAAGAGTTCACCGAGGGCCACGTGAATCCTGGACACAGGGAACTGCAGATGCTGGTTTACAAAGAAAGACACAAAGTGCAAAGTTACTCAGCGGGTCAGGCAGCATCGCTGGAGGACATGGACAGGTGGCGTTTCCGGTTGGGACCCTTCTTCAGACGTATAGTGGGGGGCGTGGAAAGAAAGCTGAAGAGAGGAGGGGGCAGGACAAAGTAATAAGCTGTGATGGGGGAGGAGGGGAGGCAGATGATGGACAGAAGCCAGAGATGAACATAACAGGCAGACGGTGTGAAACAAAATGGTTGATGAGTTGCAAATTGTGAAGCTGGAGGAAGGAATGTCTGTGGAAGGGGATGGGAGAAATAGTTGTGCGAGTCCAGGTGGGGCATAATAGGGGAGAGGGGAAAATAGGATGGGGTTTAGGGGGTAGAAGGGATAAGAGGAGGGTTTGTAGTAACCGACAATTGGAGAATTCAATGTTTGTACTGTTGGTTTGGAAACTACAAGAAGTCCTGTTTGGATACATTGACGGCGCCAACTGAAACGCCAAGAATTTGGCATTGTGTGAACATGGATCAGATTAAAGCTCCACTGTGAATAATGATGGAACATTAAACAACTAACAAGAGCAGGCGGCTCCAAGCCCAACAAAGACAGGGCCCAGCACGTCAGTGCCACAGACAAGGGGGGGAAGCCTTCACAACCATATTCCACTGGAGGTGGTTTCTCAATCTCTGCTTCCTCCTGAGATCCCACCGTGACAGAGACTCGTCTGCAGCCACGGTGCACTCCATGCCATAAGAAGTAAAGGGACAAGCCAAAGCTATGTGAACAAATAACATTCCTGGAGACCACACTGCAGAACTAACCATACCAGTTGCAAAGCTACTTCAGTACTGCTACAATACTTGCATTTACATGACAATGAGGAAGATTAATCGTGTATGTCTTAGTTATAAAAGCAGGGCAAGCTTATCCCAGTGACTACCTGTCAGTCATACAGCATGAAAACATGCCTTAAGGTCCAATTCATTCATGCCGATATGGCCCATATTCCTCTAAACCTTTCCTATCCAAGTACCTCTCCAAGCATCTTTTAAATGTTATCGTACCTGCGTCAATTATCCCTTCTGACAGCTAGTTCAATATATCCACCACCCTCTGTGTGAAAGAGCTGCCCCTCAGGTTCCCAATAAATCCTCCCCTCTCACCTTAATCCTATGCCCTCTAGTTCCAAAACATTATCTCCCCATGTTCTCCATTGATGCGAGCTGACCCACTGAGTTACTCCAACAGTCTGTGTCTTTTTTTGCACATCAGCATCTGCAGTTCCTTGTGTCTCCGTGACTTTGACACCATTGTACTTTTTAAAAACGTTATACTCAATCACACAGGTTAAACATTCAACATTTACTGCCCCTCAGTTCAATAGCAATTAGGGATGAGCACAAGTCAGCACCTACCCCCCTCAGTTCAATAGCAATTGGGGTGAGCATCTGACAGCACTGGTGTTTTGGAATCACTGACAGAGAGAGACCAGACTGGGGTCTGGACACCAGACTTCCTGTCCGGAATGATGTGGAGGAACCAGATGGCATTTTAATGGTTTCCAGTCTTTTCTTGTAATTCTAGATTTTATTTCATTACTTGTATTTAATTTCCCTCTTACCACGGTGGGATTTGAACTCTTCTGTTTTGTTTTTACACAGAGAATGTTGGGGCCCTGGAAAGCATTGTCAAGGGTGGTGGTGGAGGCACATACCACAGTGGTAATCAAGGTGCTCCTGGCTAGATACATGGGAGTGCTGGGAGAAGAGGGATGTGGGTGCAGATGACATCCGTTTAACTTGGCATCATGTTCGGCACAAGATTGCGGGCCGAAGGGCTTGTTCCTCCTGTGTTGTATTGTTCTATGTCACTGAGTCAATGGATCAGAATGCTGAATGAAAAAACAATGCTCTTGGATCTTTATCACCCATCATCTGGAGTTTGGAATCATTGATTGTTTGATTGAATTATTGAAAGGCACAGAGTGGAAACAGACCCTTCGGCCCGCCGAGTCCGTACCGACCACTGATCACCTGTTCACACTAGTTCTCTAGTTCGTCCCCACTTTCTCACCCACTCCCGACACACCAGGGGCAATTTACAGAGACCAATTAACCCGCAACCCGAATGTCTTTGGGTTGTGGAAGGAAATCACAGCAGCTGGAGGAAACCCACACGGTCACAGAGGTAACATGCCAACTCACCACACAGAGCATCCAAGGTCGGGATTGAACCCAAGTCTCTGCTGTTGAGAGGCTTTGTAGCAAATCCTTCATTATCACTGGGTCTAAACCCTTCACATCTCAATCCAATAACAGTATTCACCAATAGAAATACTTCAAGAATGTCGCACAGCGATGGAGTTGCTGCTTTACAGCACCACAGACCCGGGTTCAATCCTGACTACGGGTGCTGTGGGTACGGCGTTTGTAGGTTCTCCGTGCAACTGCGTGGGTTTTATGCGTGCTACGGTTTCCTCCCACATCCCAAAGATGTGCAGGTTTGTAGGCCAATTGGCGTCTGTAAATTGTCCTTAGTGTGTAGCATAGAACTAGTGTATATGTGGCCGTTGGTGGGCGTGGACTCGGTGGGCTGAAGGGCCTGTTTCCATGCTGTATCTCTAAAACTAAAACTAATACAGTTAATCAATGCGTGACAAAGTGGCCGAGGGGTGGAACAGTGATGCAGGTAGCAGACCTGCAATCTCTCGGCTTCAGTGCTATTGAGGGCGTGCAGCGTAGGTTTACTAGGTTAATTCCCGGAATGGCGGGACTGTCATATGTTGAAAGACTGGAGCGACTAGGCTTGTGTACACTGGAATTTAGAAGGATGAGAGGAGATCTTATCGAAACGTATAAGATTATTAAGGGGTTGGACACGTTAGAGGCAGGAAACATGTTCCCAATGTTGGGGGAGTCCAGAACAAGGGGCCACAGTTTAAGAATAAGGGGTAGGCCATTTAGAACTGAGATGAGGAAAAACTTTTTCAGTCAGAGAGTTGTGAATCTGTGGAATTCTCTGCCTCAGAAGGCAGTGGAGGCCAATTCTCTGAATGCATTCAAGAGAGAGCTAGATAGAGCTCTTAAGGATAGCGGAGTCAGGGGGTATGGGGAGAAGGCAGGAACGGGGTACTGATTGAGAATAATCAGCCATGATCACATTGAATGGTGGTGCTGGCTCGAAGGGCCAAATGGCCTCCTCCTGCACCTATTGTCTGTTGTCAATGACCCACTTTCAATTCTGATCTCTGGAGCTGTTTGCAAGTGGAGTTTGCATGTTCTCCGTGTGACTGCCCGAGTTTCAACTGATTCCTCGCACTCCCCAAAGAGGTGCGGGCTGGACGTTTAATTGGCCAGCGTGCGTAGGTGAGTGGTCCGGGTGGAGTTGATGGGAATCCAAAGAAAAGAATGTGGGTTTAATGCAGGATTAGTGTAAATGGATGACCCATGGCTGGCTCAGAATTGATGGGCTGAATGGCCACTTTGTTGTACTTTCCACAGGGTAACTAACATCAGATTGTGACCATGCGTGTGATGCCCACGTACCGGACAATAATTAAATATAAAATGGACCATAAACAATAAAACGCAGGAGCTATTTTAGATTAATAGAAAGGAACGCAGTCAGCTGTCGCTCTAGGTTTGTTTGTGTTAACAGAGTGGCTGAGTTATTGGACGACTAAACCAGACATTTTCTCCAGAGATTGACGGAAAGTGCAAAGTGCTATCTTCGGTATAAACCAGCATCTGCAGTTCCTTCCTACGCACATTCTCCTGAGATACAAGTTCACATCCCACCACAACAGCGGGGAAATATAAATTTTAATCAAATAAATCTGGAGAAAAAATGTATTCATCGCCATTACTCCACCACTTTGGCCATAGGAAGGCGTTCACTTCGGGGAAGGCAATCAGTTGTCCTCAACATGACAGCACATCCACTGCAACTCTTAACACGGCAGAGCAAAACCAGCCGGATCAGGGGGCGTGTGAGGACAGGCAATAAACAAAGCAGACTGCTCGACGTCAGCCTTCAGCACAAGGCTGCAACACAAGAACGCTGGGTCTGTCCGAGCAGGCTGCCCATCCCTTTACCGACCGGTGTTACGTCCGCACGCCCGGGTGGTAACAGAAAGGGTACGTGCTGTGGAGAATGTCCGGGACACCGTTGGGCCACGCGGAGCTTGGAATGCACCCTCAATAACGATGGGGGAATAGTCATTTAATATTCAATGTGTAAGAATATTTTCTTTCATTTGTATTGTGGCGGTGGGCTGTTTTCTGTGCATATCATTTTTTGTAAATAGTTGATAAAATTACTTTTGGGGGGAAAAAACCCCCCAAAAAAGCACAAGAACATTTCTTACCGCAGCAGGCAAACTTGAGTGACAGCACGCAGCTCTCGTGTAGGTGAAGCTGGTATTTGTCTGGCTTGTTCACGTGCAACACCTCCACGTTACTGCTCTCCATGCCGACAGCAAGCCACTCTCCAGTCGGGCAGTAACCCAGCGAGAAAATCTGAAACGCAACGAGGAACGTGTAGCCACGTTATTGCCCTTTCCGCCCAGTGGATCGCGCGCAACAAAAAGCTTCTCACCGTGCCTCGCTCGGTTCACGTGACAATAAACTAAATTGAACAGAACATTTCATACCCGTCGTGGAGGCCATTGAGTGTTGAGGAGTAGGATTGTCTAGATTTTTTTAGATTTAGAGATACAGCGCGGAAACAGGCCCTTCGGCCCACCGGGTCCGCGCCGCCCAGCGAACCCCGCACATTAACACTATCCTACACACACCAGGGACAAATTATTATTTTTTACATTTGCCCAGCCAATTAACCTACATACCCGCACGTCTTTGGAGTGTGGGAGGAAACCGAAGATCTCGGAGAAAACCCACGCAGGTCACGGGGAGAACGTACAAACTCCGCCCGTAGTCAGGATGGAACCTGAGTCTCGGTTCACGTGATAATAAACTAAACTGAACAGAACATTTCATGCAAACGTGGATATCATCATAAAAATGGCCTCCACGTCGGGTATGTGACACCTATTTAAAAAAAAATTTAAACTTTAAAAAAATAAAACAGGCAGCTACTAGTTGAATGTAAGGGAGATGCTGTGGCTTCTTTGAAGTCCCCTGAGCCCTGGTGGAGCCGTTGCTATGGGCTTGTGGCCGTTAAAGTAACCTAACATCCCGAGAAAAGTGGTCAAAGTAAAACTTGACAAGAGAGTTGCATAGGAAAGATATTTAAGCTGAGTCAGAGAGGTGGGTTACAAGCAACACCTTTGAAGAGGTGAGGAGCAGGGCAAGGTTGGTGAGGGGGGGGGGAACTCCAGAGCACTGACAGCTGAAGGCTCCGTGCCAATGTTGGGGGTGACGAAGTTCAGAGATCGAAAAATTAATTTGTGCGATATTTGTAAAGCCGTTGAAATGTTAATGTGCGCACATCACTATATTGTATGCAAAACACAAAGTGCTGAAGGAGTTTAGCGGGCCAGGCAGCATCTGAAGAGGATATGGGCAGGCAACGTTCCAGTTTGGGATCCTTCTTCAAACTATATTGTGTGTTTAGTGCATGAAATCAAGATTCTAGTCATAGAGTCATACAGCGTGGAAACAGGCCCTTCAGCCCATGCCGATCAACATGTCCCATCTACACTAGTCCCACCTGCCTGCATTTGGCCCATTATCAGTCTAAGTCTATCCTATCCATGTATCCATCACAATGAATGGCGGTGCTGGCTCGAAGGGCCAAATGGCCTCCTCCTGCACTTATTTAAGTAAAAAAAATAGAAAAAATAAAATAAACAATACCTGTCTAACCAATTTCGTAATCATTGCGACAGTACTTGCCTCAACTATCTCCTCAGGCAGTTCGTTCCATACACCCACCACACTTTGCGTAATAAAATTACCTTTTGGGTTCCTATTAAATCTCCCCCCCCCCCTTCCTTAAAACTATGTCCTCAGGTTCCCTGGTCCTTCGTTTGAATACGATATGGTACAACAGAACTTTATTTAAAGTTAGGGAAATTGGTCTGACAACAGTCATAAAACACAACAAGTTACATGATCCATGAAATTAAAGCGATGAGTGGAAAGTCCAGGATTGGGGATGTGCAAAGATTGGGGGGGGGGGTGGGGGGAAGGGGGGGTCAGTCTATCCCACGACAGAAGGAGGTCCACCCCACGATGGGCATGTGACAAAGGTTCACATATTGAGTGTTGAGGAGTAGGAAGGTCTAGATTTTTTTAGATTTGGAGATACCGCGCGGAAACGGGCCCTTCGGCCCACCCCCACCGGGTCCGCGCCGCCCAGCGATCCCCGCACACTAACACTATCCTACACACACTAGGGACAAATTTTTTTTTTTACATTTGCCCAGCCAATTAACCTAAAAAAACTGTACGTCTTTGGAGTGTGGGAGGAAACCGAAGATCTCGGAGAAAACCCACGCAGGTCACGGGGAGAACGTACAAACTCCGCCCGTAGTCAGGATGGAACGTGCGTCTCCGGCGCTGCATTCGCTGTAAGGCAGCAACTCTACCGCTGCGCCACCGTGCCGCCCGTCTACTAGTTTCCACATTCCCCCCGCACTCATGTGATGACACTCCTCCTCCACCCTCCCCCTCCCCGTGCACCCTCCCCCTCCCCGTACCTGTGAGGTGAAGTCGTGCTGCTGGAGCTGCCGGCCCTCCCTCAGGTCCCAGCACCTGACGGTGTTATCGAGGCCACCGGTCCACAACTTGGTCCCGTCGTTCGAGATGTCGATGCAGCTGGCTCCGTCCGTGTGTCCCTGGAACTGCCTGTGGATACAGCGTGCAAAACACACCGGGCGGAGTTAAAGGCACTGAATGGAAATCGTTGCTGAACTACAAACACATACATTTGGCACTGCAGTGCTCAACTCTTGACTGCATCGGCCTTATCCTATTTATCCTCCTATTTCACGTGGGCTTGCATTGGCAGGACTTGAGCTACGGTTCCAGTTTAGTTTATTGGCACGTGTACCGAGGTACAGTGAAAAGCTTTTTCTGCGTGCTAACCAGCCAGCGGAAAGACAATACATGATTACAGTCAAGCCATTCGCAGTGTCCAAATATATGATAAGGGAATAACGTTTAGTGCAAGATAAAGCCAGTACAATAGACAATAGGTGCAGGAAGAGGCCATTCGGCCCTTCGAACCAGCACCGCCATTCAATGTGATCATGGCTGATCATTCTCAATCAGTACCCCGTTCCTGCCTTCTCCCCATACCCCCTGACTCCGCTACCCTTAAGAGCTCTATCTAGCTCTCTCTTCAATGCATTCAGAGAATTGGCCTCCACTGCCTTCTGAGGCAGAGAATTCCACAGATTTACAACTCTCTGACTGAAAAAGTTTTTCCTCATCTCAGTTCTAAATGGCCTACCCCTTATTCTTAAACTGTGGCCCCTTGTTCTGGACTCCCCCAACATTGGGAACATGTTTCCTGTCTCTAACGTGTCCAACCCCTTAATAATCTTATACGTTTCGATAAGATCTCCTCTCATCCTTCTAAATTCCAGTGTGTACAAGCCTAGTCCGATCAAAGATGGTCCCCGATGAGGTGGATAGTAGTTCAGGGCTGCTCTCTGGTTGCAGGGCAGGCTAGGACCTTGTTCCTTGGAGAGCAGGAGGCTGAGGGGTGATCTTATAGAGGTGTATAAGATAGTGAGGAGAATAGATGTGGTGAATGCACAGTCTTTTACCCAGAGTAGGAGAATCACGAACCAGAGGATATTTGTTTAAGGGGAGAGAGGTAGGTTGAACAGGAACCTGAGGGGCAATCTTTTTGCACAGGGTGGTGAGTAAAGGGAACATGCTGCAGGAGGAGGTGGTTGAGACAGGAACTATCAGCACACTTAAAGGACATTTGGACTGATACATGGGTAGGAAAGGCTTGGAGGGATCTGGGCCAAGTGCAGGCAGATGGGACTAGTATAGATGGGGCATCTTGGTCGGCGTGGGCAAGTTGGGCCGAAGGGCCTGTTTCTGTGCAGTATGACTCGAAAGATTTGACGTCATTCTATTTGAATTATTTATCTGTTTTCTTCCATCCCTCTCTTCCAGAAGGTGCAGACACATAAAATTCTACAAGACAAGACTGTGCAAACAAACCCAAGACATTTGTACAAAAACACAATCCGAAAAGAAACAAGTCCATATTGGTGCAAGAGGTGGCCGTATTGTTCTGTTGTCGAGGCTGGGTAAAGGGAATGTAGGATGGTTCAAGACACCTGATATTTGTAGGAAAATAAGCGATTCCTGAACCTGGTGGAGTGGGGCTTAGGCTTATGTTCCTTCCGCCTCATGGTAGCAGCGAGAAGGGGACATGAATCTGCTGGTGTTGGATTCTTGGGTGCTGCCTTCTTGAGGAAGTGTCTCATTTGGATGCTGTCGGTGGAGGGGAAGGCTGTGCCCATGATGGATGGAGCCGATTCCTCCACACTTTACAGCCCCTTGCATTAGAAAACGTAGAAACATGGAAAATAGGTGCAGGAGGAGGCCATTCGGCCCTTCGAGCCAGCACCGCCATTCATTGTGATCATGGCTGGTCATCCACAATCAGTAATCCGTGCCCCATATCCCTTGATTCCACTAGCTCCTAGAGCTCGATCTAACTCTCTTTTAAATTCATCCAGTGAATGGGCCTCCACTGCCTTCTGTGCCAGAGAATTCCACAAATTCACAACTCTCTGGGTGAAAAAGTTTCTTCTCACCTCAGTTTTAAATGGGCCTCCCCTTTATTCTTAGACTGTGGCCCCTGGTTCTGGACTCCCCTAACATTGGGGGAATTTTTCCTGCATCTAGCTTGTCCAGTCCATTTATAATTTTATACGTCTCTATAAGATCCCCTCTCGTCCTTCTAAACTCCAGTGATTACAAGTCTACCCAATCTTTCCTCATATGACAGTCCCTCCATCCCGGGGATTAACCTCGTGAACCTACGCTGCACTGCCTCAATAGCAAGGACGTCCTTCCTCAAATTAGGAGACCAAAACTGCACCGCAATACTCCAGATGTGGTCTCATCTTTTGCATTGGAATTATCACAACCAGTCGGTATACTTGCTGCAATGTGGGGAGTATTTGGACACAACCAAAGATAAATTAATAGTCATGCACAATTGAACCTTTGGCCAGTGTTTATAAAGCCCATAAGATATAGGAGCAGAATTAGGCCATTTGGCCCATCGAGTCTACTCTGCCATTCGATCATGGTTGATCTATTTTTCCCTTTCAAACCCATTCTCCTGCCATCTCCCCATCACCTTTGACGCCCTTCCTAATCAAGAACCTATCAATCTCTGCCTTAAAATACCCATTGACATGGCCTCCACAGCCGTCTGTGGCAATGAATTCCTCAGATTCACCACCCTCTGGCGAACAAAATTCCTCCTCGTCTCCATTTTGAAGGTTCCGTCTTTTTATTCTGAGGCTGTGTGTCCCTCTGGTCCTGGACTCTCCCTGGTTTTTGCACAAGGAATAGGGAATCAGAGGAGGTTATTGGAGGCAGCCTTCCTCGGTAGAACCCCTGACTTGCAATCGGAAGGGAAGAATAAGTGGGATTAAGTGAGCGCGTTGCGTTGCCAAGCTATGCCTTACCTGACCAAGGTCTGGTTGTGCAAGTCCCACACGGCAATGTTGCCGTCACTGCAACAGGAGAAGCAGACTTTGGCGTCGGGACTGATGGCGAGGGCGTAGCAAGCGGGCGCAGACGAGGTCAGCTCGGCCTTTATCCGTGGAGTTGGAGCCGCCAGGTCCCAGATGGAGAGCGTACTGGCCTCGCCGCCCACGATCAGAGTCCGCCCGTCGGGGAGCAGCTTGCAGGAGCGGATGTAGTTGTCCCGGTTCTGAAACAACAGGGCACGCACAACAGTGAGATCAGCAGCCCACTGCCATCGATCCCCACCACCAACTCCAACACCATTCAATGAGAGGTGGCGCAGTGGTAGAGCTACTGCCTTACAGCGCCAGAGACCCAAGTTCGATCCTGGCTACGGGTGCTTGTCTGTGCGGAGTTTGTACGTTCTCCCCGTGACCTGCGTGGGGTTTTCTCCGAGATCTTCGGTTTCCTCCCACACTCCAAAGACGTACAGGTTTGTAGGTTAATTAATTGGCTTTGTATGAATATAAAATTGTCCCTAGCGTGTGTAGGATTGTGTTAATGTGCGTGGATCACTGGTCGGTGCGGACTCAGTGGGCCAAAGGGCCTGTTTCCACGGTGTATCTCTAAAAACGAAAACTAAAAGCATTGGGGCTTCTAAATTCTATTTCAGTCAAGTAAAGCAGAGGTGTCCCTCCCCCCGATCTATCGATAGCCAATGCGTCGCTCACGAATGACACGGCTCACTTCGAAGACTGAGCTCAATTGATTTCGAGCGCAAAAATAAAGAACTGCAGATGCTGGTTTACACCAAAGTGCTGGAGTAACTCAACGGGTCAGGCAGCATCCCTGGAGAAAATGAATGGCTGATGCTTCGAGTCGGGCACCTTCTTCAGACCTTCGCCCCATGACTGTCCCTTATCTGAGGGGGGGATGTGCTGGTTTTGGAGAAGGTCCAGAGGAGGTTTACCAGAATGATCCCGGGGATGATTGGTTAACATGATGAGCGTTTGACAGCACTGGACCTGTGCTCACTGGAGTTTAGAGTTTAGAGGGGACCTCATTGAAACTTACCGAATAGGGAAAGGCCTGGATAGAGTGGGAGAGTCTAGGACCAGAGGGCACAGCCTCAGAATCAAAGGACGCACCTTTAGAGAGGCGATGAGGAGGAATTTGTGGAATTCATTGCCACAGGCGGCTTTGGAGGCCATCATTGGGTTACAGGTTCTTGATTAGTAAAGAGTATTTAGGGTTATGGGGCGAAGGCAGGAGAATGGGGTTGAGAGGGAAATATAGATCAGCCATGAATGAATGGCAGAGTAGACTCGCTGGGCCGAATGGTCTAATTCTGCTCCCATGACTTATGAACTTATAACAGGATCAAATCTTCTACCTCCACTATGCAGCGTGGGCAGGTTTCAGCTTAATGGTGGTGGGGTGTGGCAATGTGCATGCTGTTCCCAGTGGAGGATCTACTCGCATCCGGTACAATCATCCGACTCTTTTAAATCTCAAAGATTTAAGAAGGATGAGAGGAGATCTTATCGAAACGTATAAGATTATTAAGGGGTTGGACACGTTAGAGGCAGGAATCATGTTCCCAATGTTGGGGGAGTCCAGAACCAGGGGCCACAGTTTAAGAATAAGGGGTAGGCCATTTAGAACTGAGATGAGGAAAAACTTTTTCAGTCAGAGAATTGTGAATCTGTGGAATTCTCTGCCTCAGAAGGCAGTGGGGGCCAATTCTCTGAATGCATTCAAGAGAGAGCTGGATAGAGCTCTTAAGGATGGCGGAGTCAGGGGGTATGGGGAGAAGGCAGGAACGGTGTACTGATTGAGAATGATCAGCCATGATCACATTGAATGGCGGTGCTGGCTCGAAGGGCCAAATAGTCTCCTCCTGCACCTATTGTCTGTTGTCTAAATCTACCTGTTAATCTAGCACCACTTAACTATATTTTGCTCCTCTCCCTTTGCTCTACCTATCGTACCTGGGTTTGGCTTGAATGCATTTGTGTTATTTGATGGATAGAAAGCAAAACAAAGTTTTTCACTGTACTCACACGACAATAATAAAGCCAAACCGAATCCTAAAAAAAGATGGTCCTTCCAGCAATGATGCACACTTGTGATAGTATTTCTTGAAGAGGGGGATGGACCTGCAGTATCCTCAAACTTAACCGTCAGCTCACAACCCAAAAGGATTGTCTGGTCACTAATACTTTGCTGCTTGTGAGGTTTTTCTGTGGCTGCCTCGGCCTTGACTTTACAGTACTTTCCATGAGCTTTAAAGCAATCTAGAAGGCCCCGAACTTCGTCATACCGGAAGGATTTACTTTCGTAAGTTCAACAGTTCATAAGTTCTAGGAGCAGAATTAGGCCATTCGGCCCATCGAGTCTATTCCGTCATTCAATTATGGCTGATCTATCTTTCCCTCTCAACCACATTCTCCTGCCTTCTCCCCATAACTCCCGACACCCTTACTAATCAGGAAGCTGTCAATCACTGCCTTTAAAAATATCCTTTGACTCGGCCTCCACAGCCGACTGTGGCAATGATTCACCACCCTTGATGTGTGATCTTTTTAATGAGCATCGTTTCACTCCATTTTGGTTACTTTACTGTCCAGCACCAGATCACCACTCATCTCGTGAACAAAGTGTGGAACATTTACAGCAACTCAGCCTCTGACTAATCGTGAGAGGGGGCAGGACATTGTGATGTGCTGGACACGAGATGTGCTGGCAGGCTCTTCCATTACCATTCTTAAAAGGAGAGGAAAACAAAAATGTTTCCATCAATGAAGCAGAGTGTTTCACTCTGCCCAGTGAAGCACTATTATTAACCCAGTTCAGTTTAAAAAAAGCATTAAATAAAGCACTTTTCAGACACTCCAAAACACTTTACAGCTAATGTCTTTCTCACTGTAGGAAATGTGTTTAGTTTAGTTTAGAGATGCAGCGTGCAACCCAAGCCTTCGGCCTGTCAAGTCCGCTCCGACCATCGATCGCCGTATACTAGTTCTATTCCACACACTAGGGGCAATTTATAGAAGCCAATTAACCTACAAACCTGCACGTCTTTGGGATGTGGGAGGAAACCAGAGCACCCGAAAGAAACCCACGCGGTCACAAGGAGAACGTACAAAGACGGCTCTCATTGAAGGATCAAAGCCGGGTCTCTGGCGCTGCAAGGCAGCAGCTCTACAGCTGCGCCACCGCGCTGCCTCTAAGTGACTTGTAACGAGCTCCCACAAACAGCAAGGTTTTAGTGATGATAGACCCAAAATGCTGGAGTAACTCAGCGGGACAGGCGGCATCTCTGGAGAGAAGGAATGGGTGACGTTTCTGGTCCAGACCCTTCTTCAGATGTTTTAGCGATGCTGACCAGAGGCTGAGGGGCAACTTGTTGCTTCCACCGGGTTCATTTAAACGCGAGAGAGGGGGAGAGAGAGGGGGAGAGAGAGAGAGGGAGAGGGAGAGGGAGAGGGAGAGAGAGAGAGAGAGAGAGAGAGAGAGAGGGGGGGGGGAGGGAGAGGGAGAGGGAGAGAGAGAGAGAGGGAGGGAGAGGGAGGGGGGGAGGAGGGGGAGGGCGAGAGAGAGAAAGAGAGAGAGAGCGAGAGCGAGAGAGAGAGAGAGAGAGAGAGAGAGAGAGAGAGAGAGAGAGAGAGAGAGAGAGAGAGAGAGGGGGAGGAGGGGGAGGGCGAGAGAGAGAAAGAGCGAGAGAGAGAGCGAGTGAGAGAGAGAGAGAGGGGGAGAGAGAGCGAGCGAGTGAGAGAGAGTGTTGCCTCACCAGACAGTCGAGTTGGGAGACAGGGCTCTTGCTGCCGGGCTGGCTGATGTCCCACACCTTCACGCACCCCTTGCCGCCGGTGTACACGTGCCGCATGGGGTTGCTGACGGTCACCGCACAGACCACCTCGCCGTGATTCAGGTTGTTGATCTGCCGGGCGTGCCGGGGAATGCCCGGCCCCACCAGGGCGTCCGGGGGAAACGGGACGGGCTGCATCTGGCTGTCGGCGCTGACGTGGAACGAGTACGCCCTGCCATCAAGAGGTGGGAGGTTAATACACGTAAAGATGCAATGATTCCATTCAATGATGTTTTATTGTCGCGTGCACCTCGGTACCATGAAACGCTTTGTTTTGTGTACAAGCTGGTAAAATCACAGGGCAGACCAGGGCAGCACAGTGGTGCAGCCAGCACAGTGGTGCAGCACAGTGGTGCAGTACACTGGTGCAGCACACTGGTGCAGCACAGTGGTGCAGCACAGTGGTGCAGCACAGGGGTGCAGCACAGTGGTGCAGCACAGTGGTGCAGCACAGTGGTGCAGCACAGTGGTGCAGCAGTGGAGTTGCTGCCTTACAGCGCTTGCAGCGCCGGAGACCTGGGTTCCATCCCGACTACGGGCGCTGTCCGTACGGAGTTTGCACGTTCTCCCCGTGGGTTCTCACCAAGATCTTTGGATTTCTCCCACACTCCAAAGACGTCCCGGTTTGTAGGTTAATTGGCTTGGTATAAGTGTAAATTGTCCCGAGTGTGTGCAGGATAGTGTCAGTGTGCGGGGATCGCTGGTCGTTGTGGACTCGGTGGGCTGAAGGGCCTGTTTCCGCGCTGTACCTCTAAACTAAACTAAATCTCACCCAGGCAGTACTTTACACATACGTACGGCGTGGAAATAGGCTCTTCAGCCCACCAAGTCCGCGTTGATCAGCGATCACACCGTAAACAAACACTGTCCTGCACGCAAGGGACAATTTACAATTTTACTGAAGCCAATTAACCTACAAACCTGTACGTCTTTGGAGTGTGGGAGGAAACCAGGAGCTTGATTCCTGGGAGGGCAGCACTTTCATATGAAGAAAGACTGGATAGACTCGGCTTGTACTCGCTGGAATTTAGAAGATTGAGGGGGGATCTTATAGAAACTTACAAAATTCTTAAGGGGTTGGACAGGCTAGATGCAGGAAGATTGTTCCCGATGTTGGGGAAGTCCAGAACAAGGGGTCACAGTTTAAGGATAAGGGGGAAGTCTTTTAGGACCGAGATGAGAACGTTTTTTTTTCACACAGAGAGTGGTGAATCTGTGGAATTCTCTGCCGCAGAAGGTAGTTGAGGCCAGTTCGTTGGCTATATTTAAGAGGGAGTTAGATGTGGCCCTTGTGGCTAAAGGGATCAGGGGGGTATGGAGAGAAGGCAGGTACGGGATACTGAGTTGGATGATCAGCCATGATCATATTGAATGGCGGTGCAGGCTCGAAGGGCCGAATGGCCTACTCCTGCACCTATTTTCTGTGTTTCTCTGTTTCTATGATCCGGAGAAAACCCAGGTGGTCACGGGGAGAACGTACAAACTCGACACAACTGTAAATGCCAAGATCAAAGAGGAACCGAGATGACTCTAATGGGAACTTTTGTAACTGTGTTTACGGTGCCCGAGACGTGGGAACTCTTTTGTGTCCTTTGTGCATTGTATGCTAAAACAATGAATTCCCATCTACCTAGGTACACGTGACAATAACGTATCAATGAATCATTGAATCTACAGTTCTGCGGTGGACAGGCACATTCAGTGGATCGAGCAAATGCACTGAAGGGCAAAGGAGACAATACGGTCCATCGCACAGATACTCTGACAGCATCCCCAATAGTCCCAGCTCAACCAATACATTGCCAAACCCCAGGTATCTGATTATCTGCAAAACTGTGCATTAATTCCTCATCATAAGCCCTAACTTCATGGTGAATCTTGATTAGAAGGCACAGGGATGTAAGGCATAGACACAGATCCTTTAACCAATCATGTTCACACCATCAACCACTCCCCCCCGATCTACACTAACACAATTTGCCTGCTTAGGACTGTACCCTTCTGTGCCTTGCATGTTTACATGTCTGTCTGGAAACAAGGAAATGCAGATGCTGGCTTGCAAAAAAAGACACAAAGTGCTGGAGTAACTCAGCGGGTCAGGCAGCATCTCTGGAGAACATGGATAAGTGACGTTCTTCAGACTGATTGTAGTGTGGGTTGGGGGGGTGGTTGTTACAACTGTTCTCACCTCTCTTCCAGCTTTCTCCCCCTACTATAATCAGTCTGAAGAAGGGTCCCAGCCCGAAACATTGTCCATAGATCCACGGTCTCCAGAGATGTAGCCTGACCCGCTGTTACTCAAGAACTTTGTGTCCTCTTTTGTAAATGTGCCTAAAATGCCTGTTAAACATAGTAACTGCATCTCTTCTGCAGCACATTGCGGGCATCAAAACACTCACGCCTCAGACCTCGTCTAAAACTCCTACCTCCCATCTTAAGACTAAACCCCTTTTGTTTTTGTTGCCCCTTTCACGGGAAAAAATAAGACATTTTATTGCAACATTTTAAATACATGAATTATGGACTTATGAACAGGAGCAGATGTAACAATCCTATAGCGGGTTTAGCTTTTTGTTTGAAAATTTGATTTGACAATCCACAGATTCATGGTTCAAGGTTTCAAGGTCAGTTTATTGTCACATGTACCAATTAAGGTACGGTGAAACTCGAACTCTGTGAACTTTACGAGATGGAAGGGTGACCTATCAATGAAGAAACAAGGAACTGCAGATGCTGGTTTACAAAAGAAGACACAGAGTGCTGGAGTATCTCCTTGGGCCAAGGTCAGACCTTTCAGGCTTGGAAGTTGCAAGATGGCGACCTATCTGCGTGCCGTTCTAGAAGAGGAACTGTTTAGTTTAGTTTAGTTTAGTTTAGTTTAGAGAAACAGCCCAAAGAGTCCACGCCGACCAATGTGCCCATACACTAGTCCTACCCCAGACACCAGGGGTGATTCACAGAAGCCAATTAACCTACAAACCTGCACGTCTTTGGAATGTGGGAGGAAACTGCAGTGTGATGTAATTAAAGTAAAGGGGGAGATGTGATGTATATGTGATGTAAATGCCAGTGCCCCCTTGGGGCCAAGAGCAGAAGCTGGCCAATGGGCTTGTGACTGAGGTCAGGTGACCTTCTAGGGCCAATGGGCTTGTGCCTTGTGACTGAGGTCAGGTGACCTTCTAGAAGTTTCCTGGTGAAGGATCAGTAATAAAATCCTCTTACAAGATGTCGGGCGGATATTCATTGTGCTAGCCACAACAGGGTCTTACAGAGGACATTACATGCAGCACCCGGAGAAAACATAGCCAGGCACAGGAAGAACATGCAAACTCCTTACAGACAACACCCGTAGTCAGGATCAAACCCGGGTCTCTGGCGCTGTGAGGCAGCAACTCTACCGCTGCACCACCGCACTGTCCTAAATGTATAGGGTGATGTTACTGGATAGCCTGTAGAACAAGCATCTCACAGTATCTGTGTATGCGTGACAAAAGGTAAACTAACTAACGTTAGGGGTTTGCATCCATGCCTCCTCAGAATCCCATTACACACACTCCCCCCCCCCCCCCCACCACCACCAACCAACACCCCCCCCCCCCCTCCCCACCCACCCTCAGTCCCAATGGTGGCACAGTAATGAAACTCACGGTTTTCCCCCGGGTATGGTGGGCAGGCTCGGAGGAAGTCCTGAGGCACGCATATGAGGATGTGAGTCAAAAGCAACCTGAGGGGGAAGAGATCAACTGGGTCAGTGGCCTGGGTGCACAAAGCAACGCACATGAGTGCGGTAATGGCTGCTCAGCACAAGGATAAACACACGAGCCCCCCCCCCAACACCCCCTTCCCCTCCCCCCACACCCCCTTCCCCTCCCCACACCCCCTCCCTCCCCCACATCCCCCAACACCCCTTTCCCCCACCCATCTCCTTCACCTCCCCCAACACCCCCCTTTCCCCCACTCCCCCCTTTCCCTTCCTCCCACCCCACACCTCCCCCCATACCCCCATTCTCCACACCCTCCCCCAACAACCCCCTCCCCACCCCCCTTTCCGCCCCCACATCCCCTCCCCCCACACTCCTCTTCCTCCCCCACACCCCCTTTCCCTCCCCCAACCCATCCCCTTCATCTCCCCAACACCCCCCCCACCTTTCTCCTCCACAGCCACCCCCCCCCCCCTTTCTCCCACCAATTTGACCAGAGAGCATGCAAACAAAAGCTTTCCACTGTATCTCAGTACACACGACAATAAGAATCCAATCTCAAAGGTCTTTCTGTTTACAATTTAGGAAAGCAGTCAATGAATACTCTTTGCTTTTTCCCGATACTTTCAGAATAAGCTCAAATCTTTGAGCACAAATCTCATACCATTTCTGGATTTGTGTCCCTGACTTATAGCAGAAGTGGCACTGAGTGGAGTTCAAGCCTGTTATCACAGGAGTGAAACTGCACTTCAAGGATACATGAAGGATAGTTAAGATTGATGATATTGCAACAAGAACTATACACCGATCAGCCAAAACATTATGACCTGATGAGCCAAAACATTATGACCACCTGCCTAATATGCTGTTGGTCCTCCGTGTGCAGCCCCATATGCAGCAGGGTGCGATGCACTGTGTATTGTGACATTCCTCCCGTGACCACCATTAACATTTTCTATGACTTGTGCCACAGTCGACCTTCTGTCGGTTCGGACCAGACGGGATAGCCTTCGTTGCCCTCGCGCATCGATGAGCCTTGGGCGCCCAACACCCTGTCGCCGGTTTGTGGTTTGTTCCTCCTCGGACCACTGTCGGTTGGTACTCACCACTGCTGACCGGGAGCAACCTACAAGCCTTGCCGTTTCAGAGATGCTCTGACCCAGTCATCTGGCCATAACAATTTGGCCCTTGTCAAAGTCACTCAGGTCTTTACTCCTGCCCATTTCTCCTGCATCCAACACATCAACTTCAAGAACTGACTGTTCACTTGCTGCCTAATATATCCCACCCCCTGACAGGTGCCATTGTAACAAGATAATCAACGTTATTCACTTTACCTGTCAGTGGTCATAATGTTTTGGCTGATCAATGAATGTACCTATACTATATGTACTATAAGCAACTCATATTTCGCTTGGGCAGCTTGCAACCCAGTGGTATGAACGTTGGTCTCTAATTTGCCCAACCTCCCCCAGCCTAGTCACCCTACCAGTTCCACTGTTCGCAACCTTGTATCCCTCTCATTAGCATATCTTCCCCAGTTAACATTGGGCCATTATGGACTCCACCCTTCATCTGTTGCCGACCCTGATTTGCACTGGCCTTTTCTCGCCTCCAGTTCCCCTCCCCCCACTCCCCCTCCACCTCTAACTTTCAGACTGAAGAAGGGTCTCGACCCGAAACGTCACCTATTCCTTCTCTCCAGAGATGCTGCCTGACCCGCTGAGTTGCTCCACCATTGTGCGTCCACCTGGGTAATCATCGGATGTCTTTACACTGTGCGGGAACACTAATCCCGTGCCTCAATCCTGCATCCAATACTTCTCTTTTGTTCTGTCAGCTGAGGGCCCGTTGAGAATTGGATTGAAACTGCCCACAAGATCATCACAGTCTTCGAGACAGAAAGGGAACTTTCCTCTTGTTAGTTTGAGCTCCCTCTCAAATCCAGACCAGATGTGAGAAGGTTGGGTCTGTTAAACCACTGAGGCAGCATCTGCTAAGGTACTTAGTCACCTAGAGGGCAGAGGCTACACTAAAATAAAGTTAACAACTTGCTCTTTAATGCAACGCAACGCTACTTTAACCAGATGTGTTACTGGGCGATCTTAAGATTTTCCATTTCATTGGTGAAAAGCCATCGCTTAAAATAAAAAAAGGATTTACTCCGGGATTAAAGCAGAAATCCAATGCAACTCTACGACTTGGTGACAAGAACCTAAGGCAGGCAGTTACTGAATGGTCATAATTTTGGATGCACAAAATAGACTCAGTCAGCTACATTTCTGTGTGCCATCAATAAAAACACCCTGCAAATTGCACTGTGCCCGATTGAACGATACAGCATAGGAACAGGCCCTTCGGCCCACTGACTCCATGCCGACCACCGATCACCCGTTCTCACTCTATCTATGGGCGGCACGGTGGCGCAGCGGTAGAGTTGCTGCCTTACAGCGAATGCAGCGCCGGAGACAGGTCCGATCCTGACTACGGGCGCCGTCTGTACGGAGTTTCTACGCTCTCCCCGTGTCCTGCGTGGGTTTTCTCTGAGATCTTCGGTTTCCTCCAAAGATGTTTAGGTATGTAGGTTAATTGGCTGGGCAAATGTAAAAATTGTCCCTAGTGTGTGTAGGATAGTGTTAGTGTGCGGGGATCGCTGGGCGGCGCGGACCCGGTGGGCCGAAGGGCCTGTTTCCATGCTGTATCTCTAAATCTAAACTCTAAAAAAAATCCCATTTCTTCCTCCACCCACTACAAAATAGGAGCAATTTTACAAGAGGCCAATTAGCCTATAAATCCACACATCCTTGGGATGTGGGAGGAAACCGGAAAAAAAACGGGGAAAAACGGAAAAAAACCCACACAGCCGCAGAGCAATCGTGCAAACTCCCCAAAGTGATCACCCGAGGTGAGGATCAAACTGGGGTCTGTGGCTCTGTGCTGCCCTGACTCAAGTTGTCTTTGGTTGCCATCTATAGAAACACTGTGCAAGGATGGACACAAAAAGCTCGAGTAACTCAGCGGGTCAGACTGCATCTCTGGAGAAAAGGAGTAGGTGACATCTTGAGGTCGGAACCCTTCTTCAGACTGAAAGACCGAGAAGGCCAGAACAAAACAGGCCCTTCCCTACTCCCCTCCATCCACCCATACTATACTGCCTCTGAGGCCCTCTCATGTTACTTACTAATTCCCACTCTCTGCCAGCTTATAGATGGTGGATGGGGGATAATCTCTACATTCCCACAATAATGTACGCTCACAATTGGAGTCATAGAGTCTTACAGCGTGGAAACAGGCCCTTCAGCCCATCTAGCGATCCCTGCATATTAACACTATCCCACACACAGTAGGGACAATTTTTACATTTACCATGCCAAATTAATCTACAGACCTGTACGTCTTTGGAGTGTGGGAGGAAACCGAAGATCTCGGAGAAAACCCACGCAGGTCACGGGGAGAACGTACAAAGTCCGAACAGACAGTGCCCGTAGTCGGGATCGAACCCGGGTCTCCGACGCTGCATTCGCTGTAAGGCAGCAACTCTACCGCTGCTCCACCGTGCCGTCTCACCGTGCAACCCGAATCACCTTGTTCTTGGATTCATCGCAGAGCAAAAGTCAGCTTCAGTTTAAGATGCTCTTGGCAAGGGTGGGCGGCATCTTTTGACTGCACTAATATCAGAAATTACCCATTAATCCATTTCCCCCTCACCTTAAACCTATATCCTCTGGACACTGAATTGTCAGTCAATATAACCTTCCTGCCGCCAACCTTACTGTGAAGTGCATTCCGGTAAAGTATCATCAAACTCAGCTCGCAATTCAACCGGAGGTCAGATAAGCTGCTGCTTTTGTAGTTTCTGCCGTGACCTGTTCTCCTTCAATTAAATTATAGTCCCTTTGCTCATTCCCAGTCATCAAGGGAAACCTGCTACAGTGCAATCAATACTCTGTCACTAATTGACAACTCTGAGGCGAAGATGTGGCTGAACGCATCTCTTAACAGCGACACCAAAGCAAAATGGTGGCAGGGCTGAAAATCAGAATGAAAGCAAAAAAAGACCAGAAACTCTCACTTTGCAGACTTGGAGAGACATTGATAAGCCCTGATTTTGTTGTTGCAATGAAGGCAAAATCATCGACTTTCACCGGCATGAATTTGACATAACTTTGAGATTTCTGCAAAGGTCCATACCAGAAAGGTCAAAAGCTGCTGTCCATTACTCAACCTTCCAACTGTTTTCTCTGCTAAAATAACAAAATTCAGGTGAATTTTAGCTTCGAGAGACAGCAAAGAAACAGGCCCTTCAGCCCATCGAGTCTAGGCTGACCGTCATACTAGTTCTGTTATCCCATCTACGCATCCACTCCCTACACACCAGAGGCACTTTTCAGAGGCCAATTAACCCACAAAACTCGCACTTATCTGCAATAAACTCCCTTCACCATTCCTCAGCCCTTTTGCCCAACTGATCAAGATCCTGTTGCAATTTTTGATGACCATTTTTAAATTGATTTTAAATGGGGGCAAAAGAATTTGACCAAAAAAAAACAAGATAGTTACAAACGCCACATATTAATCCAGCATATATTTCAGTTCCAAGGGCTCCTTGTATCAATTCAATGAGCACACATGGAGTGCAGCAGACTCTGGCCACATTGAGAGGAAACCGTCACTTCAACGCTTACAAAGAGTCTGGGTGCTCACCATTGGAGATCGGCAATACACAGCCGCTGAGCTCATTTGAGGTGAGATGTGGAGGCTTGCGTAGGCCCCGGGGCTAGGCAACTCCCCATTCATTCCCGCGTGTGCCATCATTCCAAACGGTGTTGCGTAGGGACCGGGAACGGTGAGTGGGCTCCTTAGACCTTTGTGGAAAAAAAACATGCAAGTTTTAGAGATACAGCGCGGACGGAAATAGCCAATAGACAATAGGTGCAGGAGGAGGCCATTCGGCCCTTCGAGCCAGCACCGCCATTCAATGTGATCATGGCTGATCATTCTCAATCAGTACCCCGTTCCTGCCTTCTCCCCATACCCCCCTGACTCCGCTATCCTTAAGAGCTCTATCTAGCTCTCTCTTGAATGCATTCAGAGAATTGGCCTCCACTGCCTTCTGAGGCAGTTCCTTTGGTCCACCAGGTCCACGCCGACCACCGATCGCCCGTACACTAATTCTATGTTATTCCACTTTCGAGTCCTACACACTACCCTGCGTGGGTATTTTCCGGGTGATCCGGTTTCCTCCCAAACTCCAAAGACGTACAGGTTTGCAGGTTAATTGGCTTCAGTAAAGATGATCAAAAAATTGTCTCTCGTGTGTAGGATCGTGCTACACTGGTAGGACCGCTGGTCGGCACGGAATCGGTGCGACGCACGGCCTGTTGCCGCGCTGTACCTCCAAACTAAACACATGGCATCCAAGATGGCAGCCAACGTGGGCAACCCTGTGTGTGCTCGCCACAGAGGTGGATCTACAATAACGCCACACAATCGCTCAACTCTTCTACATCTCTACTCCGACAGCAACATTTCCTACTCCAACTATGCTGTTCTTAAACTCCCAACACGAAAGGTTATTCACATTATTTCTCTTTATCATGTTTCTGCATACTGTGGGCGGCTCGATTGTAATCATGTATGGTCTTTCCGCTGACTGGTTCGCACACGACTCAGTACACGTGACTATAAACCAAACTCAAACACGATCTTACCCAAAGCGTCCACACTTTGTTTACTGGAGATCTGTCGCAGTCGAGACGCAGAGCTGGGCCCGGGGGTTAAGGAATCACTCCGGGGCGTGGGGGTGATGGACTTCGAGACTGGAGTGGTGGCCTTCTCATTCTGAGAACATTAGGATAAAGCAAAATGTGAGGTCCAAACACTGGAGCTTACCTTACGAATGAGCTTCTATCCCCATGTCCAAGCCTTGCTGTCTCAGAAGGAACTGCAGACTGGAACTGGTTTACACCGAGTCAGGCACAAAATGGTGGAGTAACTCAGCGGGTCAGGTAGTATCTCTGGAGAAAAGGAATAGGTGATGTTTCCGGTCGAGACCCATCTTCAGACTTCTCCAGTCTCGACCCGAAATGTCACCAATTCCTTTTCTCCAGAGATCTGCCTGACTCGCTGAGTTACTCCACCATCTTGTGCCTACTTCCCTGGTATGGATCTGCTGTGCCACCAACCAGGGTGCAACAAGACACCATAAACACCAATGTAAACATGACCAGATGACCAAATGATTTAAGAGGGATAAATACTGGCTTTGACACAAGTATGGGCAACTTACAACTCAGCGGTATGAACATTGATTTCTAATTCCTGCACTTCCTTTCCCACCACCCTCCTAACCTAGTCGTCCTACCAGTTCCACTGTTCGCATCCTTGTATCCCTGTCGTTAGCACATCTTCCCCAGCCAACAATGGGCCATTTTGGACTCCACCCTTCCTGAAGTCATCTGCTGCCAGCCCTGATTTTCTCTGGCCTTTTCTCGCCTCCAGTCCCCTCCAACCCCCCTTCCCCTCTCTATCTTTCAGTCTGAAGAAGGGTTCCGTCCCGAACAGACACCTATTCCTTTTCTCCAGAGATGCTGCCTGACCCGCTGAGTTACTCCAGCATTTTGTGTCTATCGTCGGTAGAAACCAGCAGTATGAACATTATATCATCACATTACATTTGACCTTGGTCGGATATCTCATGCAAGGAAAGGCCACTCCAACTATTCATGGTTATGCAGCACAGAAACGGGCCCTTCGACCAACACTAGCCATCCATCATCCATTTACGTCAATCCTATATTCATCCATCTCCCCAACTTCTCATCACCTGCCCCCCCCCGGATTCGAACACTCACCTGCACACAAAGGTCAATCTGCAGTGGTCAATTAACCCACTGATCCGCATGCCGTTGGTATGTGGGAGGTAACTGGAGCGCCCGAGGGAAACCCATGCTGGGCGTTGCAACTCCACATGGATGGCAATCAAGGCCAGCATTGAGCTTTGGTTTCTGGTGCCCTGAGGCATCGGTTCCACCCGCTGCACCGTTGGAATGGAAAGTCCGTCTAGACTTTGTGCCCAAGTCTGTCAGGTGGGACGCGGATTCTCAACCGTCTCGGTTGGGGAAGGGAGACATTTTGAACCACTCATCCCATTGGCAGATGAAGACCATATCGGGACCTGTCACAGCACGGTTTGGGAACAGCTCCATCCAAGACCACAGGAGTGGGCTCTGCACGAGCCGGCAGCCTGCCCCTTTCCAGAGGTCACGTCCGCGCCCTGGTTGTTTTAGAGAGGGACTACGTGTTGTCCACGGGCACCCTGGGGGAAGTCCGGGACTGCCGGCACCATGTTTGAAAATAGAACTGTATATAGACGACCTTGGGTGGTGAGGGTGGGGGGGGGGGGGGGGGGTGGTGGGGGTGGTGAGGGTGGGTGGGTATGTGGGGGGGGGGGGGTGTGGGTGGGGGAAATCTTTCTTTTTTTTTTAGGTCTCTTCCGCGGGGCCTTCCATCGCCCGGCGCGGCTCGGCAGCGGGACTGAACAGTGCCCGGTGCGGCTCGGCCGCGGGGCCTTCCATCGCCCGGCGCGGCGCGGCCGCGGGACACCATTCTGCTTTAGTTAAACATTTTGTTCAAGATGGCCGCGCCGTTGTGTTTGGCTGCCTGCCACTGTATGTTTCTTTTTTTTTCCTAATCAGATGTGCAGCACTTTGGTCAACGTGGGTTGTTTTTAAATGTGCTATACAAATAAAATTGACTTGACTTGACAGTGTGTGGAATGTGGAATGTCAGTGTGTGGAATGCATCCTTGACAAGGATGGGGAAAATAGTCATTTAAGAATATTTGTTTTACTTGCACTATGGTGGTGGATTTTGCTTTGAATCATTTAGTATCGTGCATATTATTGTAAATAATTTAATAAATTATTTTTGGTTAAAAAAATAAAAGACCGCAAGAGTTACTGATGCAGCCCAGACCATCAGTCTGGCCTCCTCCTGCACCTATTGCCTATTGTCTATTGTCTATCAGGCAAACCAGCCACCCTTCCATTAAGTCTGAGTGTGTCTGAAGAAGGTTCTCGACCCGAAACGTCACCATTCCTTCTCTCCTGAGATGCTGCCTGACCCACTGAGTTACTCCAGCATTGTGTGTCACCCTTCCATTAACTTCATCTACACCTCACGCTGCCTCAGCAAAGCCACCAGCAGTCTCAGCCCGAACACTTGCCCTTCTCCCCTCTCTCATCAAACAGAAGGTACAGAAGTGTGAAAATGCACACCTCCAGATTCAGGGCACACTTCTGTACTACCTAGGTATGGTCAACTACATGATTTTAGTGGGTTGTGTGCAAAACAAAGAATTTCGCTGCCCTCCAGGTACAAGTATCATTAAATCATTGAGGGGCAGTGCCTTCCCAGCTGTTATCAGGCAACTGAATCATCCTATCACCAACGAGAGAGTGGTCCTGAGCTACCATCTACAACATTGGATATCTATTTTTTTAAATCGGACTTCACTGCACTTAGCCTTGCACTAAACGTTACCTTGTTTCTCTACACTGTAGACGACTTGAGTGTAATCATGTATAGTCTTTCCACTGACTGGATAGCACGCAACCTCGACACGTGTTACAATGATAAACTAAACTACACCACATGGGCATCACGGTGGCGTAGCGGAAGCTATTTGTGTACATTGCCAGAGAGCCGGGTTCGGACCCGACTACGGGCGCTGTCTGTAAGGATTTTGCACGTTCTCCCCATGCCCAGTGTGGGTTTTCTCCGAGATCTTCGGTTTCCTCCGAGATCTTCGGTTTCCTCCCACACTCCAAAGATGTACAGGTTTGTAGGTTAATTGGCTTAGTTATATCAATGTATAATTGTCCCCAGTGTGTGTCGGGTAGTGTTTACTGTGTGGGGATCATTGGTCCGTGCGGATTTAATGGGCCGAAGGGCCTGTTTCCGCGCCGTGCCCACACATAGGACCTGGCTTGTCCGTTGCTGAGTTCTCCAGGACGCCTCTACTCACCAGGCCTGGCTCCTTGGACTTGGCGGGCGGCGTGCTGCGTGAGGAAGCCAGGGACGCAGGGCTGCCGGGAGCGTCCTTGCGCAGCAGGTGGAACTTGTCCAGCCCGTTGCCCCGGGGCGAGTGGGACGGGCTGCCCTGTGGGGACGATGGGTCCTGCAATCAAGGCAGATCGTTACTGCGTGGGACGGAGAGGTAGCAGAGAAAGGGACTTACTCGTGAAGAACCAAAGCAAAGATTTAATATGGCCTCAGGTTTAAAAGATGGGAATCATCTGAAGATTAGGAACGTTTGACAGGTTGTGGAGCTGCCGGCCCTGTTTACCCTCTCCCTCTGCCCCTTCCCCAACCTAATGGTCCTGCCAGCTCCACAGTTTGCATCCATAAATCCCTTCGTTATCACCTCTCCACAGCCAACAACGGACCATTGTGGGCTCCACCGTTCCTTGGTCATTGGTGCCGGCTCTGATTTAAAACAACCTCTGGTTTCCCTCTCCCCTGACTCTCAGTCTGATGAAGGGTTTCGGCCCAAAGCATCAACTATTTTGCAGAGATGCTGCCTGACCTGCTGAGTTGCTCCTGTATTTTGTGTCTATCTGACTAAAGCTGTGTGGGTCTCTCATGAGTCAAATACAGAGCTCAAAACGACTGCCTTTCCCCAGAGAGTGGTAGCTTGCAGACTTCCAGTCACAGGGGGTGGTCTAATATACCCCATCAGTCATTCATTTAAAAAATGTTAATAAGTGATAGGAGCAGAATTAGGCCATTCGGCCCATCAAGTCTATTCCGCCATTATATCATGGGCGATCTATCTCTCCCTCCTAACCCCATTCTCCAGCCTTCTCCCCATAACCCCTGACACCATGATCCCGCAATCCAAATTTCTATTATCAATATCACTGACCATCATACAGAATTAAATGGTGTTATTTTTAATATTAGAAATTCACTGACTAATAATGCTTTAAAAAAAAATAAACAAACCTCATTTGAGACATCCACGACTAAGTTATCATCACTCTTGTCTCCGTCGCTGTCCTGGTAATAAAAGAGACAATAATGTTAGCAGACTTACACCATGTTGTGCAACATTGGGTCGAGCTCAAGAGAGAGAGAGGGCTGCAGAAAAGACAGGTTCACGGTTCCCTGAAGCCGTGAAGAGTGACAATAGACAATAGACAATAGGTGCAGGAGGAGGCCATTCAGCCCTTCGAGCCAGCACCGCCATTCAATGCGATCATGGCTGATCACTCTCAATCAGTACCCCGTTCCTGCCTTCACCCCATACCCCCTCACTCCGCTATCCTTAAGAGCTCTATCCAGCTCTCTCTTGAAAGCATCCAACGAACTGGCCTCCACTGCCTTCTGAGGCAGAGAATTCCACACCTTCACCACTCTCTGACTGAAAAAGTTCTTCCTCATCTCCGTTCTAAATGGCCTACCCCTTATTCTTAAACTGTGGCCCCTTGTTCTGGACTCCCCCAACATTGGGAACATGTTTCCTGCCTCTAATGTGTCCAATCCCCTAATTATCTTATATGTTTCAATAAGATCCCCCCTCATCCTTCTAAATTCCAGTGTATACAAGCCCAATCGCTCCAGCCTTTCAACATACGACAGTCCCGCCATTCCGGGAATTAACCTAGTGGGGTGAAGACAGGTGAAGAGTGGGGCGAAGAGTGGCATTTGTCACGCTTGCATCCATGGAGCACAAAAGTTGGGACATCATGATGTAGCTGTACAAATCGTTGGCGAGACCACTCTTTCGGAGCACTGTGTGCTGCTCTGGACTGACTCCCCAGCTACAGGAAGGATGTCATTAAGTTGAAATGGACGCAGGAGACATTTGCCAGGATGTTCCTTGGGCCTCTGGGCTTCAGTTCCAGGGAGAGAATGGACACAATGGGACCTTTTTTTTTGGAGCACAGGAGGCTTGTTGGGCGTGTACCAGACACGGAGGGGGGGGGGGGGCAAGGATAATAATAATAATAATAATAATAATAATAAACATTTATTTTATATAGCGATTTTCCAAGTGCTCAAAGACGCTTTACAAAAACAATCATGACATAAAAACAAACAGACGAACTGTCCTGACGGAGAAGCGGCGAACAAATAGCGCCAGCGTCCTCTCACGTCAGGGTCCGGCAGTAGAGAAATATAAACACAAGACACACAATTACAATTTTTAACACAAACAGCCATCACAGTGATTGCTCCAGGCACACCCTCACTGTGATGGAAGGCAAAGAAAAGTCTTATCTCCTCCTCATTCTTCTCCCGTGGTGCCACGAGGCGATCGAGGCTCCCGACTTTTGAAGCCCCCACCGGGCGATGGAAAGTCCCAGGGCCGAGCCGAGCAGGCCGATGAAGGTCCTGAGCCCCCACCGGGCGATGGAAAGTGCCGCGGCCAGGCCACGCAGGGCGATGAAGGGCCTGCGAGCAGGTCGATCAAACCTCGCGCTCCGGGGCGGTCGAAGCTGCTACGGCTGGAGCTCCCGAAAGCCGGTCGCCAGCCAGGGACCTGCGAACTCCCGATGTTGCGGTCTGCAGGGCCCACGGCCGAAGCCTCCGAGATGGTAAGTCCAGGCCCTGCGACCGGTCTTCAAGGTCGATCCCAGCTGGAGGCCGCCGACTCCACGGTGTTAGGCCGAAACGCGAACGGAGATACGACACGGTAAAGGTCGCATCTACGTTGAGGAGGAGATTAGAAAAAAAGGTTTCCCCCACCCCCCCACACATATACAGAGCTAAAAATAAATCAAAACATACATTTAAACGATAACAAAAGACAAAAACAAAAAAAAAGACAGAGAGACTGCCGGTGAGCCACAGCTGCAGAACACAGCCACGCCCCCTGTGAACAAAGTGAACACTTGTTTTTTCCTAGGGTGGAGGATTTTAAAACTAGAGGGCATAGGCTTAAGGTGAGAGAAAAGATATTACAACTTTTAAAAGATATTTGGACAGATATATGGTAAGGAAAGCTTTAAAGGGCTATGGGCCTAATGTAGGCACATGGGATTAGCCCAATATGTCAACTTGGTCGGCATGGACAACGTGGGCCAAAGGGGCTATTTCTGTGATGTACAGCTCTCCGACTCTGAAAGTCTGGAGACTGTAGGAAACGCCCCTCCTGGCAGGAACGCGGCAGTGATTGTGTATGATCAGCCATGATCATATTGAATGGCTCGAAGGGCCAAATGACCTACTCCTGCACCTATTTTCTATGTTTCTAATATTTCCTTACTGACTTTTGATGCAAGAATTAAACAAATGAACAGAATTTAAAAGGTCACATTAACATGTCTGCAATATGTTAGAGAATTATTTCAATCATGCCGGTTATGAGAAATGATGAGAGTGAATTCCTGAGTGTATATCGCTCAGACAGCCTCTGGAGTTCCAGTCAGCCTCGTCAACAATAAACCGTCACTGGTTCTCAGGCACGGAACCTGCTCCAGCAGATACAAAATGTAAACAGGCCCTTCAGGCCACCAAGCCTATGCCGCGTTTCGATCACCTGTTCACATTTGTTCCACGTTATCCCACTTTCTCGTCCACTACCGAGGGGCAATTTTACAGAGGCCAACGAAACGACAAACCAGCACGTATTTGGCATATGGGAGGAAACCTGCAGGAAGAACGTGCAAACTCCACACAGACAGCACCCGTGGTCAGGATCGATCCCTGGACTCTGGGGCTGTGAGGCAGCAACTCTACCAGCTGCGCTGCTCTTACATGTTCATCACTTGTGATCAACATCCCCAGGATTCGATCCTGACTATGGGTGCTGACATACGGAGCTTGTATGCTCTCCCCATGTGTTTTCCCCGAAATCTTCGATTTCCTCCCACGCTTCAAAGACGTACAGGTTTGTAGGGTAATTGGCTTGGTATAAGTGTAAATTGTCCCTAGTGTGTGCAGGGTAGTGTTAATGTGCGGGGATCGCTGGTCGTTGCGGAAGGGCCTGTTTCTGCGCTGTATCTCTAAACTAAACTAAATGGGTTTTCCATATATGGGTGTGTTGATGCAAGATTACCCGGGCTTAAATCTTCCAAACATTTTTTTTTTAAATTTCTTGCCAGATTAAATTGATGGCCAGCTAAAAACGGTAGGATTGGAGATTGAATGGTAACACCTTGGCACGTCAGCATTTCTGGCAAACGTAGCTGGGAGCGAGGTGAAAAGATCCCTACTTCTATTTTCAAATTGGTTTCAGAGTGGGAACAATAAACAGTATCAGTGTCAGGGACTGGGAAACCTCTCCACAATACCCGCCATTCCTCAGCCCCCCAGGCTTGATCGCACACGATGAAGGAGTTAGTAAAGAAATCCTTCGGACATTCTTTGCAACCACTGACCCATTAGCAAAACGTTTCTCACGTATGTAATTTTACACCGTAATCACACCGCCAGGTGCCAGATTCAGTTTAATGCGGACAAATGCAAAGTGCTACACTTTGGAAAGGAGAGTGAGTAGAAGCAGTGTTTACCCGCAGAGTGCAGTTCGAATAGAGGTCGAGAAGCTAAGGGATTTGGCATACTTTGTGCATACTTTGTTGGAAATGAAGGGCATGTTTGAGAATTAACACCCGGGCTTTATAAATACTGACATCGCGTACAAAAGCAAGGAAGCTACGATAGATCTTTTGTACCCTCTGATGTATTGTGTCCAGATCTGGCACCAACCATTAGGACCGTCACCACCGACTCCACCTGCACTTCACGCTGCCTTTCAAAGGCAGCTAATAATAATCAAACACTTGGCCCACCCCGGTCGGTCATTCCTTCATCTCCCCGCTCCCACTGGGCAGAAGATACAGAAGCTTGAAAGCACGCACCACCAGACCTAGGGGTAACTTCTTTTCCTCAGTTAATAGGCTTCTGAAAGGTCCTTCCATTAACTAGGGTACAGTCCAATTCACCTCTACCCCTTTGCAGACATTGGAGTTTGTCGCTGGAAATGGTGTTCTCCAATGCTTTACTTTGGACTTCAGAGATGCAGCACAGAAACATACCCTCCAGCCCACCAAGTCTGTGCCGACCAGCGATCACCCCGTATACTAGCACCATCCACACACACACACACCATCACTAACACTAGCACCATCCACACACACACACCATCACTAACACTAGCACCATCCACACACACACACCATCACTAACACTAGCACCATCCACACACACACACACACACCATGCTATTGAGGGCGTGCAGCGTAGGTTCACTAGGTTGATTCCCGGAATGGCGGGACTGTCGTATGTTGAAAGGCTGGAGCAATTAGGCTTGTATGCACTGGAATTTAGAAGGATGAGGGGGGATCTTATTGAAACGTATAAGATAATTAGGGGATTGGACACATTAGAGGCAGGAAACATGTTCCCAATGTTGGGGGAATCCAGAACAAGAGGCCACAGTTTAAGAATAAGGGGTAGGCCATTTAGAACGGAGATGAGGAAGAACTTTTTCAGTCAGAGAGTGGTGAAAGTGTGGAATTCTCTGCCTCAGAAGGCAGTGGAGGCCAGTTCGTTGGATGCTTTCAAGAGAGAGCTGGATAGAGCTCTTAAGGATAGCGGAGTGAGGGGGTATGGGGAGAAGGCAGGAACGGGGTACTGATTGAGAGTGATCAGCCATGATCGCATTGAATGGCGGTGCTGGCTCGAAGGGCTGAATGGCCTACTCCTGCACCTATTGTCTATTGTCTATCACTAACACTAGCACCATCCACACACACACACCATCACTAACACTAGCACCATCCACACACACACACACACCATCACTAACACTAGCACCATCCACACACACACCATCACTAACACTAGCACCATCCACACACACACACACACCATCACTAACACTAGCACCATCCACACACACACCATCACTAACACTAGCACCATCCACACACACACACACACCATCACTAACACTAGCGCCATCCACTCACGCAAGGGACAATTTACCATTTTTACTGAAGACAATTAACCTACAAAACTGTACGTCTTTGTAGTTTGGGAGGAAACCGGTGCACCTGGAGAAAATTCTCGCGGTCACAGGGACCACGTGCAAACTCCGCACTGACAGCACCTGTAGTCAGATGGAACCCGGGTCTCTGGCGCTGTAAGGCAGCAACTCTACCGCTGCGCCATATCCTGCCGCCGCGTATCCTGAGAACTAGATTCTGCAATCTGTACCTTTCCCTTTGCTTATCTATTGTACTAGAGTTTAGAGTCATAGTCATGCAGCGTGGAAACAGGCCATTCAGCCCAACTTGCCCATGCCGATCGACATGTCCCATCTACACTAGTCCCACCTGCCTGCATTTGTTTCGATTGTATTTATCTACAGTATTATCTGAATTCATTGGATCGCTTTCCAAACAAAGATTTTCTCTGGACCTGGGTACGCCTGACAATAAAAAACATAAATATATGAAAGTAAACTTAGGAATGATGTAATAGTCTTTGGAGAGGATACAGAAGAGATTCACTAAATTGATGAGGTACTTTAATGAGTGGCAATCGAAGGTGGTTCTACAAGGAACAGAATAGGTTCGACGGGAATTGATGAAGGGTCTGACAAGAGTAGATTGTGAGAAATGTTTTTCCTATTGATGGGGCTCAAGGCTAAGGGACATGGAATAAAGATGATTGATAAATCATCAATAAAAATTGATCATCATAAATGGGCTGCAGCGGTAGAGCCACTGCCTTACAGCGCCAGAGACCCGGGTTCCATCCTCACTAAGGGTGCTTGTCTGTACGGAGTTTGTACCTTCTCCCCGTGACCTGCGTGGGTTTTCTCCGAGATCTTCAGCTCCCTCCCACACTCCAAAGACGTACAGGCTTGGAGGTTAATTGGCTTGGTATAATTGTAAATTGCCCCTATCATGTGTAGGATAGTGTTAATGTGCAGGGATCGCTGGTCTTTACTTTTAGATTTAAAGATACAGCACGGAAAAATGCCTTTCGGCCCACCGAGTCCGCGCCGCCCAGCGATCCCCGCACATTAACACTATCCTACACACACTAGGGACAATTTTTACTTATTACCCAGTCAATTAACCTACATACCTGTACGTCTTTGGAGTGTGGGAGGAAACCGAAGATCTCGGAGAAAACCCACGCAGGTCACGGGGAGAACGTACAAACTCCGTACAGACGGCGCCCGTAGTCAGGATCGAACCTGAGTCTCCGGCGCTGCATTCGCTGTAAGGCAGCAACTCTACCGCTGCCCCACCGTGCTGCAGAAGCCGCCACCGTGCCGCTTGGGCCGAAGGGCTTGCTTCCACGATGTATCTCTAAACTAAACTACACTAAACAAAACTAAATGAACCAAAGTTGACATCAGTAACGCTTATAGTATGCAGCAAATGGTTGGGGTCTTTAATGCACTGCTGGGGGGGGGGGGGAGTGGTAGAAGCAGATTAAAGTGTAGCTTTCCAAAAGGGAGGTGGAAATATATCTGAAAAGAAATAATTGGTTAATGGAATGAGTGCAGAAAGACGGGAGTGGCTGGATGACTTGTGTAGAGCTGGACAGACTAAATGGGCCAACAGGCCTCTTGTCATTCTACAACACTTCAAAGATTCTTCATGAGTTTGAGATGGGGAATGAGGCACACAAGGTCACATTGAAAAGGAAATCAGGCTCCATTTCTTCCAATTGGTTCAATGGTGCTTTATTTGGCACAAAGCACGGTGTCATTCTTTTTACACATATTACACACGCAGTTGCTGCCATTTACCGGTCGGTCCCGTCGACCAGCGGGTCTTTGAGTGGGCCTCGCCAAGCCTTTGGTTGGTTCCCAGTGCCGTTGCCCGACAAGCCTTCAGCCTGGCATTGCGCCGCGGAACCTCAGCAAGGCTTCCGATTTACACTTTTACCGAAGCCAATTAACCCTCAAACCTGCATGTCTTTGGAGCGCGGGAGGAAACGGAGGAAAGCCACGTAGTCACAGGGAGGGACCGGCAAAACTCCGTACAGCCAGCACCCGTTGTCAGGATCGAACCCGGGCTTCTGGCGCTGTGAGGCGGCAACTCTACCGCTGCGCCACCGTGCTGCCCTCTCTGTCCCTTTAAACTGGGCTGCAAAGAGGAGAATCTGTGCCAGGTCCTAATGTTCCCCGACCTGCCAGATGGATTGGAAGCAAACCCAGTCAGGGCTTACACAAGCAAATTGGATAAGCGTTTGCGAGAAAATGATTTACAGGGCAATGGGGAGAGAGCAGAGGAACAGGACTGAAGAGCTTGCTCAGCTTGGAGCCAACGTGGAACTTGCTGGGCCAAGTGGCTTCCTGTGCTGAAACAATTCTATGGCCACAATCAGCCATCCACTGTCACAGTAACAGAGGGGGAAATCGGCCACTAAACCTTCATTGGGACGATCTGGCCGGAAGACTGTATGTTAATTTTTTTTTAAAGCTGCTCGCCTCGAAGAAATTCATCACTGTTCTCAGCGTGCATGGCATTCATCGTTCATCGAAGCTTTTCTGCTGTAATTGTGGCTCTCTGTGCTCCCACAGACCCTGATTTGGAAGAGCTGGGTGGCGCGGTGGCGCAACGCTAGAGTTGCTGCCTTACAGCGCCAGAGACCCGGGTTCCATCCTGAAAACGGATGCCGTCTGTACGGAGTTTGTCCATGTGACCTGCGTGGGTTTTCTCCGACATCTTCGGTTTCCTCTCACATTCCAAAGAGGTACATGTTTGTAGGTTAATTGGCTTGGTATAAATGTAAATTGTCCCTAGTGTAGGATAGTGTACACGTGCGGGGATCGCTGGTCGGCGCGGACCCGGTGGATCAAAGGGCCTGTTTCTGCGCTGTATCTCTAAACTAAACTAAGTTCAACAAGACTTGACCCAGGGCCCTCCCTAACAAATGGCAATGGTGAGGCCCGTCGATGTCCCCAGATCTGCTCAGCGATTGCCCGGCCAAATCGCCACTTGGCCCCCGCAATACGATAACAGAAAGTAGTCCTTGCAGCAGCAGTCCGTGTGAGCCGCTCGAGATTGGAGCCCAGCCCACGTCTCTCCCCTTCCCTCTCGCTATTCAAATTGAAGCTAATAGCTGCTACCACAGGACCGGGGGCCGCGGTCATGTTCCTTAGCAACCAATTCAGGAGTTCGGTGACCTCCAGAGTCAAGCCAAGAACAGAGGCTGAGAAAGCAGCCAATTCACAGAGACTTACTGACCAACATGGGACCTAGGTTAGGGACAACATTATTCCTGCTGAACGTTATTCCCCCTAAATGTTATTCCTTTATCATGTGTCTATACACTGTAAATGGATCAACTGTAATCATGTATTGTCTTTCTGCTGACTGGTTTGCACGCAACAAAAAAGCTTTTCACTGTACCTCGATACACGTGACAATAAACTAGACTAAACTGACAGGCGGTGTTTGTGGAAGCCACATTTTGGGCTCTGTTATTCTGGTGAGTGCACGGGTCCTTTAAATTTCAGACCATTCTCTCCCAGTCTCACACAGGCCACCCAGAGTAGGCCGGGCCCTGCCCTGGGTCTGAGCCTGCACTCGCGCTGCTCCGAGAGCAGACAGTACAACAGGTTTGCGTTTACAACCCTGTGCTGCTGCAAGTAAGAATTTCATTGTCCTGTTTGGGTACAAATATGAGAAGAAAACACTCCCGACTCTTGAGAGACAAGCTATGAAGAAGGATGCCAGTGCTGGCAACTTTCGCTATCCCTGGCCTCCCGCTCCTGTATTTCTCCCTGCCCCTTGTCTGTTTATGGAGGTACATCTATACCCGAGGACAATCAATGTAGCACCAAACACACCAGGTCTTTCTTCACGAGTGCGCCCATCTCTAGACTTGTGCATTATCCTCCAATAACCCAACCTCACCAACTAAGCTGCCCAGCCTCACCAACAAACAGGGTCTGGGGAAGGGTCCAGACACGAAACGTCACCTGTCCATGTTCTCCAGAGATGCTGCCTGACCTGCTGAATTACTCTAGCACCTTGTGTCCTTTTTTGTAAACCAACATCTGCAGTTCCTTTGTAAGAAAATAACTGCAGATGCTGGTACAAATCGAAGGTATTTATTCACAAAATGCTGGAGTAACTCAGCAGGTCAGGCAGCATCTCAGGAGAGAAGGAATGGGTGACGTTTCGGGTCGAGACCCTTCTTCAGACTGATGTCAGGGGGGCGGGACAAAGGAAGGATATAGTGGAGACAGGAAGACAATGGGAGATCTGGGAAGGGGGAGGGGAACCAACTAAAAGCTCATTGGCGCATCTTTACCAATGTCCATTATGTTTAGTTCACTTTGGAGATACATCGTGGAAATCCTTCGGCCTACTGAGTCCACGCCGACCATCGTCACCCGTTCACACTAGTTCTATGTAAAGCTGCTTTCGCATCCGCCAAACTCAGGTCAATTTATAGAAGCCAAATAACCTACAAAACTACACATCTTTAGGACATGGGAGGAAACTGGAGCACCTGGGGAAATCCATCCAGTCATTGCGCAAACAGTCAAACTCCACACAGACCGCACCAGAGGTCAGGATTGAGCCCTTGTTGTTGGATTGTAAGGCAGTAGTTCTACGAGCTGCATCCCAACTAACCGCTAGGAGGCTGGCAGATCAGAAAACTCAGTGCTGACAGCAACCAAGAAGGGTCTCGACCCCAAACGTCACCCATTCCTTTACTCCAGAGAAGCTGTCTGACCCGCTGAGTTACTCCAGCTTTTTGTGTCTTTCTTGGGTTTAAACCAGCAGTTCCTTCCCACACAGTGACTACATTGACTTGTGCAGGAAGGAACTGCAGATGCCGGTTTAAATCGAAGATAGACACAATATGCTGGAGTAACTCAGACTGAAGAAGGGTCTCGACCCGAAATGACACCCATTCCTTCTCTCCGGAGATGATGCTGCCTGGCCCGCTGAGTTACTGCAGCATTTTGTGTCTATCTTTGACCACATTTACTTTGTCTTTTACTCCAAGAATCTCCTGACAAAACCATCCATAAGAAAGAGTAGAAACCTTCTACTAAACACAAAGTGCTGGAGGAACTCAGTGGGTCAGGCAGATTCCTTCCTGCACATACAATATTACTGTCCATTCCCTCCACAGATGCTGCCTGACCTGCTGAGTTCCTCCACCACTTTGTGTTTTGCTCAAGACAGTCTGAAGGGTCCTGACTTGAAACTTTGTCTCTCCATTCCCTCAACAGATGGTGCCTGACCCAAGTTCCTCTCGCACCTTGTTCCTTGTTCAGAATTCCAGCCTTTGTCGTTTCTTGGATCTCCAAGCGTTCTACCAGAGTCTAAATCTATCGGCCAAAAGGTATAGAAGTGTGGAAACGCACACCTCCAGATTCAGGGACAGTTTCTTCACTGCTGTTATCGGGCAACTGAACCAACCTACCGCAACCAGAGAGTAGAACTACTGTCAGACTATCTCTGATTGGACTTTACTGGCTTAACCTTGCATTAAACCTTATTCTCTTATCACGTACCTGTGCACTGTGAATGGCAAGATTGTAATCATGTATTGTCTTTCCGCTGGCTGGCGAGCATGCAACTAAAGCTTTTCACTGTACCTCGGTACACATGACAATAAACTAAACTGGTAAACTAAGGATCCCTCCAAGACTTGCACTGCGGTTAAAAGGCTTTAATTTGTTCTGACGTTTCTAAAAGGATTCTCAGCACATAGTTCGCATGAAGAGTAGAGGAGGTACTATTTTGCTTCATTCGAGTTTAATCTCACCTGGAGCAGGTGTCTCCACAGTGTAGTTGTCTGTAAATATGTCATGGACCGCAGAGGACATAGCAACAATATCACGTGCATGTTTGGTGTAAGTATCTTGATTAATGAGTTCATAAGTTCATAACTCATTGGAGCAGAAGGAGGCCATTCGGTCCATCGAGTCTACTCTGCCGTTCAATCACTGCTGATCTATCTTTCCTTTTCAATTGTGTGCAGTTTTGGTCTCCTAATTTGAGGAAGGACATTTTTGCTATTGAGGGAGTGCAACGTAGGTTCACCAGGTTAATTCCCGGGATGGCGGGACTGACTTATGATGAAAGAATGGGTCGACTGGGCTTGTATTCACTGGAATGTAGAAGGATGAGAGGGGATCTTATAGAAACATGTAAAATTCTTAAGGGATTGGACAGGCTAGATGCAGGAAAAATGTTCCCGATGTTGGGGGAAGTCCAGAACCAGGGGTCAGAGTTTAAGAATAAGGGGTGGGCCATTTAGGACTGAGGTGAGGAAAAACCTTTTCACCCAGATAGTTGTGAATCTGGAATTTTCTGCCACAGAAGGCAGTGGAGACCAATTCACTGGATGTTTTCAAGAGAGAGTTAGATTTAGCTCTTAGGGCTAAAGGACTCAAGGTATATGGGGAAAGTTTCACTGTACCTTAATTGGTACATGTTACAATAAACTGACCTTGAAACCTTGACTTTGAAAAGCAGGAACGGGGTACTGATTTTGGGTGATCAGCCATGATGATATTGAATGGCGGTGCCCGCCTGACCTATTTTCTATGTTTCTAACACCATCCTCCCACCTTTTCCCCATAACTCTTGACAATCTTAGTTGATCCTACCCATTAGTTAGAATAAAGCACCTCTGCCCACCGACACTATATAATATATTGATTCTTGTGCAAACTCCACAAAGTCGGCACCAGAGGTCAGGATTGAACCCTGGTCGCTGGAGTTGTGAGGCAACAGCTCTACTCTAACATTTCCTATCTTATTTTATCAAGCAGCATCTGCAGTTTCTTGTTTCTACACCGTGTTCTTTATCTGCAAGTAGAGTTTGCACACTGGTTCTCTCTGAGGACCACCGTAGGATGCAGGACAACCTCAGCATTAAGCTAGGCACAAGATGCTGGAGTAACTCAGCAGGTCAGGCAGCATCTCTGGAGAGAAGGGAAGGGTGACGTTTCAGGTCGGGACCCTTCTTCAGACTCGAAACGTCAGCCATTCCTTCTCTCCAGAAATGCTGCCTGACCCGCTGAGTGACTCCAGCATTTTGTGTCTACCTTCGATTTAAACCAGCATCTGCAGTTTTGTTTCCTGCTCAGTATTAAACTACAGGGAGAGGATATTGGGCAGCTTAGGACTTTGTTCCTTGGAGCGCAGGAGGCTAAGGGGCGATTGCATTGAGGTGTATAAAAACATGCGGGGGATAGATAGGGTGAATGCACAATCTTTTTACCGAGTAGGGGGAATCGAGGACGAGAGGGCATGGGTTTGTGGTGCCTGATGCCGCACATTTGGCAGTGACCAGGAGAGGGCAGTAATGTGCTAGGAGTGGGGCAACATGATGGTGAGAGACAGCCTTGGGGGGGGGGAAAAAAGCAGGAGGAATCTGGGTTAATTCTCCAGAACCCAGCACAAAGCCCTGAGATGCTGCTGAAATGATGCCTTGAAAGGATTTCTGCAGCGATTACATGGCAATGAGCAAAGTGTAGAGAGGTGAAATGGTGGGCGTGTTTAATTTAGTTCAGTTTAATTTAGAGATACAGCGCGGAAACAGGCCCTTCAGCCCACCGAGTCCGTACCGACCAGCGATCCCCGCACACTAACACTATCCCACACACACGAGGGACAGTTTCACATTTATACCAAGCCAATTAACCTACAAACCCGAATGTCTTTGGAGTGTGGGAGGAAACCAAAGATCTTGGAGAAAACCCACGCAGGTCACGGGCAGAACGTACAAACTCTGTACCATCAAGCACCCGTAGTCAGGATCAAACCCGGGTCTCTGGCGCTGTAGGGCAGGAGCTGTACCGCTGAGCCACCATCCACCTTTCTTGCAGCAAGTGCATAGTTCTTGACTATAAACTGAAAGGGACCTTTAGAGATGTAGCAAATTGGCACAGGGCACACAACACCAACATAACCTGCTGGGCATTATCAGATATAGCTTTAGTTTGCAACTTGCCACTTTCTCACCCTGTGTGGCCCCCACGTTTATTAACACCAGCTTGCAGTCACAGAGTCACACAGGGTGGAAGCAAGCCCTTCGGCCCAACTCGTGCATACCAACCAACATGTCCCATCTAAGTTAATCCCATTTACCCAAATCGCTCAAAGCATTTCCTATCCATCTACCTGTTCAAAACGTCTTTCAAATATAGTTATTGTCTCTACCTCAGCCACTTCTTCATGCATCTGTGTAAGAGAGTTGTTCCTCAAGTTCCCATTAAATCTTTCCTCTCTCACCTCAAAGCTATTTCCTCCACTTCTTGATTGAGCTGGCCTGGGAAAAAAAGACCATGCATTCACCCTATCTATTCCCCTCATGATTTTACACACCGCTATACTATTCCCCCTCAGCCTCCTGCGCTCCAAGGAACAAACTCCTAGTCTGCCCAACCCCCACCCCTCATCATTCAGACCCTTCGAGTCCTGACAACATCTCCGTAAAATCTTCCCTCCATCCTTTTCAGCTTTACTGCATCTTTTCCATATACCGTTAATATACAATATTTCAATAAAACCATTGTCACTTTAGTACACTCACGTTGCACAGAAACATTATCAGACAGGATTTAAGCTGCATATGATTTGAGTCAAGAATCAAGTCAAGTGCGGTTGAAAAATGTATGTTTGAAGGGGGAGAGGCAAATGTTTAATTGTCATGTGTACCGACAACAGAAAAATGAAATTTTTACTTCCTGCTGCTTTAACAGCCCCCTAAATGCAATAACACACAGATGATATATAATAATCAATAATACGATAATTAATAAATAATAGGTGGCACAGTGGTAGAGTTGCTGCCTTAGGACACCAGGGACCCGGGTTCAATTCTGACAACTGTCTGTACGGAGTTTGTACGTTCTCCCTGTGACCGCGAGGGTTTTCTCCGGGTGCTCCGGTTTCCTCCCATATTCCAAAGTCGTACACGTTTGTATGTTAATTGCCTTCTATGAGTTGCCCGTAGAGTGTAGGATAGATAGAGTGTATGGGGGGATCACTGGTTGGCGAGGTCTCGGTGGGCTGAAGGGCCTGTTTCCACACGGTATCTCTGAACTAAACTAAACTGAAAATGAGAGGCAAATAGCATGGTTAAAATATTACGGTTTGAAAGATTGCCCTCGAAGAAAAGGAGACCAAAAAGGTTTAAGGAGAGAATATTGGAATTTAGGGTCTTGGCAAATGAGAGCAATGGGGTGGAATGATTCAATTCACCAATGTTCCTCAGGCCAGATTTCTTTAACAACCAGATTATCAGAGGGCCCCATCAGCAAACAACACCTGCAAGTGTTTATTAATACATTCCTCTACAGGATGTTGGCATTGCTGGTTTAGCCTGCGTTTACTGCCCTCCGCTAATTGCCTCTGAGCTGAGGGGTTTGTTCAGGGTCAAATAAAGGGCAGATCAGGTACAGGCGGGAAATATCCTTCCCTGAAGGAACTTCCATGAGGTTTTGGGTGACGTTTCGGGTCGAGTCCCTCCTTCAGACTGAAGAAGGGTCTCGACCCGAAACGTCACCCATTCCTTCTCTCCAGAGATGCTGCCTGTCCTGCTAAGTTACTCCAGCATTTTGTGTCTATCTTCGGTTTAAATCAGTATCTTGCACACTCCATGAGAGGTTTTGTGTTGACAATCTGGCAGCTTCAAGCTCAGTTACTGATGACACCATTTTAACTTCAGTTTTCTACCGTTTAAAGGGCAGCTGCCTCAAAGCGCCAGAGACCCGGGTTCGATCCAGTCCTTGGGGTGGAGTCTTGTGTGGATTTTGCATGCTCTCCCTGTGACCACGTGGGTTCCCTCCAGGTGCCCTGGTCAAGTCCCACATCCCAAAGCTGTGCAGATTTGTAGGTTAATCGGCTTCTGTAAATTGCCCCTCGTGTGCAGGGGGTGGGTGAGAAAGTGGGATAACAGAACTCATGTGCACTGTTGATCTGAAGATTGGGTCATTGAATTGATCAATGGTCCGTGTGGCCTGGTGGGCCAAAGGTCCTTAGTATCTCAAGATCTTAGTATCTCAAGACTAAAACTAAACCTCAACTTAATCTCCCAGCCAGTGTGGTGGGGTTTGAAATCATGTCTCCAGATCAGTATCCCACCCCTGTAGATGCTCATTCAGTAACACAACCATTGGGCCACCCTCATACATTAGGGAGTGAGGCGATGAGAGTGCTTTACCCTTATAATGAATGGTGCCATAAAAAAATATCTCTGGCATAAAACATCAAATGCTGGAGTAAATCAGTGAGTTTAGTATAGTTTAGTTTAGTTTAGAGATAGTTTAATGTAGGGTGTCAGGGGTTATGGGGAGAAGGCAGGAGAATGGGGTTAAGAGGGAGAGATAGATCAGCCATGATTGAATGGCGATGTAGACGATGGGCTGAATGGCCTAATTCTGCTCCTATCACTTATGAACAGGAATAGAGCGATACACTTGATAACTAGTTCTATCCTACACATTAGGCACAATTTAGAGAAGCCAATTAACCTAAAAACCCATGTGTAGGAAGGAACTGCCGACCCTGGTTTAAATCGAAGATAGACTCAAAATGGTGGTGTAACTCAGCGGGACAGGCAGCATCTCTGGAGAGAAGGAATGGGTGACTTTTCGGGTGGAGACCTTTCTTCAGACTGAAGAAGGGTCTCAGCCGAAAAAAACCCACAAGTCTTTGGGATGTGGGAGGAAACCGGAGCACCCGGAGGAAACCCATGAGAGGAAACCCACAGGGAGAACATGCAAACTCCACATATGCAGCACCCGAGGTCAGGCTCGAACCCGGGTCTCTGACGCCATGAGGCAGCAACTCTACTGCTGTGCCACTGTGCTGCCCCTTAGCCATGGAGTCGAGCAACATCTTTGGAAAACATGGAAAGACAACGTTTTGGGTCAGGACCCTTCTTCAGACTGATTGCAGTTGGGGGGGGAGAGAGAGCTGGAAAATAGGTGGGGCTGGGGGGGGGGGGGGGGAATGCCTGGCACATGATAGGTGGGGGGTGGATACAGGTGAGGGAGGTTTGATTGGAAAATGGGTGGACAAAGCTCAGAGACAAAGAAAAAAGGAGACAAAAGGATGTGAGACAAGGAGAGAAGAGGCAAGAATTGTGAGGCCGGATGAAGGGATGCAGGTGCAAGAGGAGGGGGGTTTGTGGCTGATGTGGAGAAAGGCAGCATGTTCAGGCTCGGGTTAGAACACAACATGAAATTAAAACTAGAGAGAAAAGGCCTTGAATTAGCATTTGGTGGATTGGTGATAAATGAACGCACAATATTAGGAACTCTGGAACACCCCAATTAAGGGGGGAAAGCTTTTTGAACGTGCCGTGCGAGTTCTGTTATCAGGGTGAGATGTCCACAGAGGACCCCCCCCATCACCCCGCCACGGGAAAGGGTGTGGGACGAACACAAAGCCTTGGGATAGTCAGGAATAGGCGCACAGAGGAGGCAGGCTGGGGGGGGGGGAGGGTTCGTGTAACCCCAGGGGTTGAACACTGAAGATCTCAACTGTACCAACGAACAGGATACAGGGTACATCTAGGGTGCACAGTGGCGCAGAGGTAGAGTTGCTGCCCTACAGTGCCAGGGACCTGGGTTCGATTCTGACTATGGGTGCTGCCTGTACGGAGTTTGTACCTTCTCCCCGTGACCCACGTGGGTTTTCCCCGGGAGCTCCGGTTTCCTCCCACACTCCAAAGGCGTACAGGTTTTTGTAGGTTAATTGACCGGTACAATTGTAAATTGTCCCCAGTGCGCGGGGATCGCTGGTCGGCACGGGCACAGTGTGCCGAAGGGCTTGTTTCCGCACTGCGTCTCTAAACTAAACTAAAATCTAGGTGGCCTGGTTTCCACGTGGATTACTTTTGTTTGCACTAAAGGAGTGGAAATTAATTTTAATAAAGATATCTGTAACACTGTGCGACCCATTCTATTTAACACAAAATCATTTGAACAGTTAGCGCTAACGAGCTTCCTGTAGGGATTTCAAAATGTGGCATAAGGGTATCTCTCCTGAAGTATAAGTCCTCACCAGCACAGTCTTTGATTTTTACTTTCTTGGCTTACATTCCCATGGTTTCAGTCGCAGTGATAAAAAGCAGCTGTAACCTGATAGAATGTAATGAAAAGGAACTGCAGGTGCTGGTTTACACCGAAGGTAGACACAAAATGCTGGAGTAACTCAGCAGGTCAGGCAGCATCTCTGGAGAACATGGATAGATGGCGTTTTGGGTCGGGGCCCTCCTTTTGGGCGGCACGGTGGCGCAGCGGTAGAGTTGCTGCCTTACAGCGAATGCAGCGCTGGAGACTCAGGTTCGATCCTGACTACGGGCGCCGTCTGTACGGAGTTTGTACGTTCTCCCCGTGACCTGCGTGGGTTTTCTCCGAGATCTTCGGTTTCCTCCCACACTCCAAAGACGTACAGGTATGTAGGTTAATTGACTGGGTAAATGTAAAAATTGTCCCTAGTGTGTGTAGGATAGTGTTAATGTGCGGGGATCGCTGGGCGGCGCGGACTCGGTGGGCCGAAGGGTCTGTTTCCATGCTGTATCTCTAAATCTAAAATCTAAAAAAAATCTAAATTCACACTGAACCTGAAACGTCCTGACCTGAAAGGTCGTGTATCAGGGGGTGTCAGGGGGTATGGAGAGAAGGCAGGTACAGGTTACTGAGCTGGATGATCAGCCATGATCATATTGAATGGCAGTGCAGGCTCGAAGGGCCGAATGGCCTAATCCTGCACCTATTTTCTATGTGTTTCTATGTATCCAATTTCTCCATAGATGCTGCCTGACCCGCTGTTACTCCAGCATTTTGTGTCTATCTTAGCCATGATTGAATGGCGGAGTCGAAACGATGGGTTGACGTGCCTAGATTCTGCTCCGATGTGCCATTAGGTAGAAAATGTGGATCGAAAAATCCAAGTACATGGAGATGATCCCGGCTTTTTCCAATTACACGGGAACTGGGGTCATGCACACTGGCTGCACAACACAACACACGGATCAAAGGATGGGAACAGCTGAATCTCTGGACTGAAGCATCTGGTCACTATAACCGGTGAGGAGTCTGGTGTTAGCAAACGACTGGCTGTCCTTACAATGTTTTTCATCTCGTCTATATTGGTCCCTCATAGAATAGAAAAATGTGGTTAGAACACGCATTTCCTGTGTCACGCTTCATGTAACATCTCCCCTATCACGTTACCATGATAACACTATTGTTATTAAACCATGTACCCTGTGACACACGCCAGGAGATCTAATGAGATTTTAAACTTTGCCTGCAACACTTACTTTCCTGTTAGGCGACACCCTTGGTTCTCGTGACATTTTTGTCGATGCTTCATCGTGCTAAGGCCCCCCCCTGTGGTGGCAGGCCCAGCAGATGCTCCGGTTCGCGAGAGGCTCTGTCTGAGGAGGCCTGCATAGCATCTTCGGGGGAGAGAGGTGGGCAGGAGAGATTTCTGCACAGATTTGTTCAAACGCCAGTGAAACCCGACACCTGCCGTTCGGCGCCCGAGACCGGGTTTCGAATCAAGCCCACCCCCTCCCGCACACCACCCACACACTCCCAACCCATTCCCCTCTCTCTCTCGCTCTCACTGGTGGAGTCAATGCCACACTGCTTATAGCAAAATGAGCTCCTGAACATACGTAATGTCCCACCGAGTCTTTGTCCTCACACTTCCTCTTCTTGCCCTCTGTGGTGTAGTCGAGGGAACCTCGATGCTTGTCTTCAGCTCGGAGACTGTCAGAGGGAGACACTGATTTACTCTGGGGGGGAAACACAAGGACATGGAAGTGCGTTAATCATCTGAGCACCATCCCTGGTTTAGACAATAGACAATAGGTGCAGGAGGAGGGCATTCGGCCCTTCGAGCCAGCACCACCATTCAATGTGATCATGGCTGATCATTCTCAATCAGCGCCCCGTTCCTGCCTTCTCCCCATACCCCCTGACTCCGCCATCCTTAAGAGCTCTACCTAGCTCTCTCTTGAATGCATTCAGAGAATTGGCCTCCACTGCCTTCTGAGGCAGAGAATTCCACAGATTTACAACTCTCTGACTGAAAAGGTTTTTCCTCATCTCCGTTCTAAATGGCCCACCCCTTATTCTTAAACTGTGGCCCCTGGTTCTGGACTCCCCCAACATTGGGAACATGATCCCTGCCCCTAACGTGTCCAACCCCTTAATAATCTTATATGTTTCGATAAGATCCCCTCTCATCCTTCTAAATTCCAGTGTATACAAGCGTAGCCGCTCCAGTCTTTCAACATACGACAGTCCCACCATTATCATCATATCATATCATATATATACAGCCGGAAACAGGCCTTTTCGGCCCTCCTAGTCCGTGCCGCCCAGTGATCCCCGCACATTAACACTATCCTACACCCACTAGGGACAATTTTTTTTTACATTTACCCAGCCAATTAACCTACATACCTGTACGTCTTTGGAGTGTGGGAGGAAACCGAAGATCTCGGAGAAAACCCACGCAGGTCACGGGGAGAACGTACAAACTCCTTACAGTGCAGCACCCGTAGTCAGGATCGAACCTGAGTCTCCGGCGCTGCATTCGCTGTAAAGCAGCAACTCTACCGCTGCGCCACCGTGCCGCCCCATTCCGGGAATTAACCTAGTTTCTACTTAGCCATAGAGTCAAGCAGCGCAGAAACGGGCCCTTCGGCCCTTCCCATTCAATCCCACCCAGATACACCGTCAAAGTTAGGTGCAGTAGCCAGCATTCGGCCCATATCCTCCAAAACTTTGATATCCACGTCCCTGTCCAAATGGCTTTCGAATGTTGTTATTGTTTAAAGATGCAACATGGAAACAGGCCTTTCGGCCGACTGCATCCACGCCCGTACACTAGTTCGATCCTAAACACTGGGGACAATTTACGGAAGCCAATTCACCTACAAATCTGTAGGAAGGAACTGCAGATGCTGGTTTACACCAAAGAAAGACACAAAGTGCTGGAGTAACTCAGTGGGCCAGGCAGCATCCCCGGAGTAAAGGAGCAGGTGATGTTTTGGGTCGTGACCCATCATCAGATTCAAGCTACAAATCTGCACGTCTCAGGAATGTGGGAGGAAACCGGAGCACCCAGAGAAAACCCACGAGGTCACAGGGAGAACGTACACAAACTCTGTACAGACAGCACCCGTAGTCAGAATCGAACCCGGGTCTCTGGTGCTTGTCAAGTCAAGTCAAGTCAATTTTATTTGTATAGCACATTTAAAAACAACCCACGTTGACCAAAGTGCTGCACATCTAATTAGGAAAAAAAAAAAAAATGAAACATACAGTGGCTTGTAAGGCAGCAACTCTAAAGCTGCCCCTCCGTGCCGCACCTATTGAACCTGCCTCGACCACATCCTCCGACAGCTCGTTCCACGTACCCTCTGTGTGAAAATAATCTCCCTCCCTTGTCAAACATGCATCCCAGGCAGCCCGAGACTTCTCCGAAAACTCCTGCGACTCTTGTAGCTTTTGCGAACAAGAGCTGACAGATCGGCAAAAATAGACCCAAGAGTCTATTTAACGAGACCCGCAGTGCGACGTAAAGTACAGAACCTGAAATAGCTTGGTTGGTGAGAGCGTGTAAATTACCAACACTGTGACAAACTCCCACAATATTGATAGACACAAAATGCTGGAGTAACTCAGCAACTCTGAAGAGACGTTTCGGGGCGAGACCCTTCCTCAGACTGGTCAGGGGTAAGAGAAACAAGAGATATAGACGATGATGTGGAAAGATAAAGAACAATGAACAAAGGATGTGCATAAAAGTAACAAGGAAACAGGCCATTGTTAGCCGTTTCTTGCGTGAAAACGGGAAGCTAGTGTGCCTTGGGTGGGGGAGGGGGAGAGAGAGGGGGAATGCTGGGGTTACCTGAAGTGAGAGAAATTAATATTGCCCAAGCGAAATATGAGATGCTGTTCCTCCAATTTGTGTTTAGCCTCACTCAGACCATGGAGGAGAACGAGGCCCAGAAAGGTCCGTGTAGGAATGGGAAGGAGAATTAAAGTGTCCCACAATATTGATCCTCACTCTTGTCTGTGTTCCAATTCAGTGCAGACCCGGTGGATTGTCCTGACCATCAGTATTAAACACACTGACCACTTTAGCCTGCACAAGATTACCAGGTCAACCTGATGGGCAGAATTAACAGTATATATTTTTTAAATTCCTTCACCCTTCACAAGTGCGCATTAGAATAAAGTCAAAGCACATTTACAGCACAGAATCAGGCTCTTCGGCCCATCTTGTCCCTGCCGACCAAGTTGGCATTTTGGGCTAGACCCATTTGCCTGCATTTGGCCCATGGCCCTCTAAACCCTTCCTATCTATATATTTGTCCAGATGTCTTTTAAAAGTCATAATTGTATCCACTCGATACCTTCCTCTGGCAGTTCATTCCAGATGTATCTGACTACTCTCTGAGTGAAAAACTTGGCCCCAAGGTCCCTCTTAAATCTCTCCCCTCTCACTTTCAGCATTCGCTCTCTAGTTTTCGAATCATCTACCCAAGGGAGAAAATAAATTGTGAGCATTCATTTTGACCATGCCTCAGCTCGCTCCACCGCCCTTTGTGAAAAGGTTGCCCCTCAGGTTCCTTATTAAATCTGTTTCCCTCTCAGATTAAACCTATGTTTAAATCGTTTCCCTCTCACATTAAACCTCTGGTTCTTGATTCCCCTCCCCTGTATAAAATACTCTGTGCATTCACCCTATCAATTCCCCTCATGATTTTATACACCCCTAGAAAGAGTTGGAGGGGCAGAGAGGTGCATGTACATCATCCCCTGAAAGTCGTGTCTTAGGTCGACAGACTGATGAAGAAGGCTTTTGCCACTCTGGCCTTATATGCTGTAACTGTAATTCTTTTTTTGCACAATCCGCAGGCATTGCCACTTTCATTTCACTGCACATCGTGTATGTGTATGTGACAAATTGACTTGACTTGATCAAAAGGGGTTTAAGTATAGGAGCTCGTTGTTCAAGATATCGCTGAGGCTCTACTTGGGGGATTTAAGTAGGAACCTTAGGAGCAACCTTTTCCACACAGAGAGCGATGGGCATATGGAACAAGCTGACAGGGGACGTGGTTGAGGCAGAGAGAATAACAACATCTAACAGAGAAGGGCACAAAATGCTGGAGTAACTCAGCGGGTCAGGCAGTATCTCTGGAGAACATGCATAGGCGACGTTTCTTCAGATTAAAGGGTCCCAACCCGAAACATGTTCTTGCTATGTTCTCCAGAGATGATGCCCGATCCGTTGAGTTACTCCAGCACTCCTTTTTTTTGTTGCAAACCAGCATCTGCAGTTCTTTGCTTCAACGTTTAACAGATATTTGGACAGGTACGTGGATAGGTAAAAGGGTTTGAGCGAAAGGGGTCAAATGCAGGCAAAAGGAACTAGCCGAGATGGGTATGTGGTTGGCATGGATGGGTTGGGCCGAAGGGCCTGCTTCCGTGCTGTGTGACTCCGGATACGATTGTATATTAAGAGTGTGAGATTCGATCTGCTAGTATTATCACCATGGGGGGGGGAACAAGAATGGAGACTTGTTTTAAAACTCATTTCAGCACGAATGGATGTTGTAACTTGGATTATTTGACGCATTGATTCTAATTCACCAAATGATGAAGAAGAAAGTGCACGATGAGATGAGAAATGGAGGTAAATAAAGGTAAACAAAATAAAAGGTTTGTTGATAAAAATCCCCTTCAGCTGTAGCCCTGGTTGTGCCTTGTTAGAATATTCTTCCTTGGCTTAAGCTCGTCTTTCATCACCTCCACACAAGAGCCAGGCCTTGCAATTAAAATCCCACCAGTAAAAGTGTACCGAGTGAACTGATCAAACACACTTAAAGCACAGCCACCTGGGATTAATTCAGACAAACTACCGACACTTTTGAAGCCACCGGTCACCGTGACCTCCTGGCGACCTCCCTTATCAAATTGCAGTGTTTCCAAAACTGGCTTGAACAAGCAGGACTGAGGGAAATCCATGGGAACCGACCCTGAACTCATCAGGCAGTAAGGAACAAAAGCCACCTATGTGGCCTGAAGCCATACACACCTCCCGTGTTGACTGAGAGCAAATGAGGCATTACAGGGAAAGGGTGGGTGGGGGGTGGGGGGGGGGGGGGAACTCATCTGACAGGGAGGTTTGTCTTCAGTTCTCTTTAACGATCGCTAACCTCTTAATTTGTTTGTTGAGGCCCGTTCAGCACCCACGCACGCTGATGTTTATGTGCTTATCTAGCTCGTGGGGTTTAACGGCTGATTTCTGAGTTCAACAGACCTCGAATAAGCAGACACACCTAAATCTAGCTGCTCATCACTAGATGTTGTTGTGTAGGACCCCACTACTGGCCACATCTTCCCATCTCCTCCCCTTTCTGCGTTCCGCAGAGACCGTTCCCTTCGTAACTCCCTGGTCCGCTCGCCCCTTCCCACCCAAACCACCCCCTCCCCAGGCACTTTCCCCTGCAACCTCGGGAGATGCAACACCTGTCCCTTTACCTCCCCCCTCGACTCCATCCAAGGACCCCGACAGTCTTTCCAGGTGAGACAGAGGTTCACCTGCACCTCCTCCAACCTCATCTATTGTAACCGCTGTTCCAGATGTCAACCTCTTTACATCGACGAGACCAAACGCAGGCTCGGCGATCGTTTCGCTCAACACCTTCGCTCAGAGAGTTAGATTTAGGTCTTAGGGCTAAAGGAATCAAGGGACATGGGGAAAAAGCAGGAACGGGGTGCTGATTTTGGATGATCAGCCATGATCATATTGAATGATGGTGCTGGCTCCAAGTGCCGAATGACCTATTCTTGCACCTTATTTTCTATGTTTCTAAACAAGCAGGTCTCTGCGATGTGGGGGGGAACCGGAGCACCCGGAGGATACCCACGAGGTCAGAGGGAGAACGTGCAAACTCCACACAGGCAGCGCCCGAGGTCAGTATTGAACCCGGGTCTCTGGCGCTGTGAGGCAGCGTGTGCCACTGTACACCCTATCTCCCAGAAGACGCCGTAACATTCTGAGGAGAGGAGCAGAATTTACGTACAAAAAGGAGCCACAAGACACTGCAGTGACTGAAATCCTTCGCAAACAAAAAAAAAGGTGTGAAATGAACTCGGCGTGTCAGGTAGCATTCGTAGAGGGAAATAGACAGACAGTGTTTTGGTTCGGAACCCTTCTTCAGACTGATGGGAGTAGGGGGGGATAAAGCTGGAAGAGAGAGGTGGGAATGGGATAATTCTGGCAAGTGATGGGTGGATAGGTAATGGGGGGGTGGGGGGAGTTATTGGTACATGGGTGAAGTAAGTGATAACGGCTAGAGGTGAAAAAGAGACAAAAGGATGCCAGATAAGAGGAGGAGTGAAACGTGAGGTTCTGCTCGTCTTGCAACCACACCTGTGTTCACATTTTAATGATAAATTGAACGATACAGCATGCTGCCTGACCCGCTGAGTTCTTTTAACTCGTTGGCTTGTTTTTTTCCTCAGGATTCCAGTCATCCAGTGTCTTGTAGCTCCATTTTTAATGTGAATTTTGCTCCTCCTCCCAACACAATGCAGTGCCTTCTGGGAGGTAAGGCCCACCGAGTCCACGCTGACCATCGATCGCCCGCTCACACTTGTTCTATGTTTTCCCATTTTTTCGGCCATCTGGTCCACTCCGCCGCTCGGTCAGGGCAGATTTATTCTTCCCCCTCAAACCCATTCTCCTGCCTTCCCTCCGTAACATAGAAACATAGAAAATAGGTGCAGGAGTAGGCCATTCGGCCCTTCGAGCCTGTACGCACCGCCATTCAATATGATCATGGCTGATCATCCAACTCAGTATCCTGTACCTGCCTTCTCTCCATGCCCCCTGATCCCTTTAGTCACAAGGGCCACATCTAACTCCCTCTTAAATATAGCCAATGAACTGGCCTCAACTACCTTCTGTGGCAGAGAATTCCACAGATTCACCACTCTCTGTGTGAAAAAAAACTTTCTCATCTCGGTCCTAAAAGACTTCCCCCTTATCCTTAAACTGTGACCCCTTGTTCTGGACTTCCCCAACATCGGGAACAATCTTCCTGCATCTAGCCTGTCCAACCCCTTAAGAATTTTGTACGTTTCTATAAGATCCGTAAGTTTCTATAAGATCCCTTGACTCCTTTACTGATCAAGAACCTATCAATTCCACAGATTCGCCACCCTGAAAACCATGAAACCACAGCCATATTACCAATGGGAATTGTTCCCCCCGCCCCCCTCCCCAAAAGAGCTGGCACAGATATTTCTGGGGGCCGAACGGCCTTCATTACACAAGGCAAGGAGGCTTCTTTGCAAGCCGAGGCATGATCTAGACAAACATAAATGTTGATCGGTTGGGTCAGTTGCCAATGTGAAGAAGGTTTCACACACATTGCAGAGCGGAGAGCTAACTGTCTGTAAACCACAGACATGTTGTACAGTTTGGCCATCGCACATTCCATCAAGATTTCCAGCTCCAATTAAAACGCACAACACGTGTTCTTCATCATTTTCCTCATCTCACAGCAGGCCCCTCGCCCTCTGACAATGTAAACCAGACTTGGCACTGGACGCAACCAGTAAATATTTATGTCAACAATATTGAGCAACGACTCCCTCCGTGTCCTCCCCGCTCCACCACAGTGTAGCCAAGGGGTCAGGCAGCGCCCGGGGGGGGGGGGGGGGGGGGGGGATCATTCAACAACGTATCAATTGCTTTCCATTGTTACTAATTCATAAACATTCTGGGGAATTGGTGTTCCAGATCGCTGCAAACAGCTGGGCAATGTCTGATTTCCCGTCTAGGGGCCTGTGAAAAAAGTGAGTCACAATTACCAGGGAAATCGCTGGTTCAGTCTTGGCTCCTGCATCGCGCGCGTTTGGATGTCTTTAGAGGCCACAGTTCAGCTCAGTTCAATTTATTGTCACGTGCACCGAGGTACAGTGAGAATCTTTCGTGTAAGATTATCAAGGGGTTGGACACGTTAGAGGCAGGAAACATGTTCCCAAATGTTGGGGGAGTCCAGAACAAGGGGCCACAGTTTAAGAATAAGGGGTAGGCCATCTAGAACTGAGATGAGGAAAAACTTTTTCAGTCAGAGAGTTGTGAATCTGTGAAATTCTCTGCCTCAGAAGGCAGTGGAGGCCAATTCTCTGAATGCATTCAAGAGAGAGCTAGATAGAGCTCTTAAGGATAGCGGAGTCAGGGGGTATGGGGAGAAGGCAGGAACGGGGTACTGATTGAGAATGATCAGCCATGATCACATTGAACGGCGGTGCTGGCTCGAAGGGCCGAATGGCCTCCTCCTTCACCTATTGTCTATTGTTGCGTGCTAACCAGTCAGCGGAAAGACAAAGACGGCACGGTGGCGCAGCGGCAGACTTGCAACGCCAGAGACACGGGTACCGGGTGTGATCCTGACCAGGGTTGCTTGTCTGTACAGAGTTTGCACGCTTTCCCCGTGACCGACCCGTGAGATTTCTCCAAGATCTTCGGTCTCCTCCCACACTCCAAAGACGGTACAGGATTGTAAGTTAATTGGCTGGGTATAAATGTAAGACAGACGCGAAATGCTGGAGTAACTCAGCAGGGACAGTCAGCATCTCTGGAGCGAAGGAATGGGTGACGTTTCGGGTCGAGACCCTTCTTCAGACCCGAAACGTCACCCATTCCTTCTCTCCAGAGATGCTGCCTGTTCCGCTGAGTTACTCCAGCATTTTGTGTCCATCTTCAGTTAGACACCTTCCGACACATTTGGTATGAATGTAAATTGTCCCTAGTGTGTGTTGGATAGTGTTAATGTGCAGGGATCGCTGTTCGGTGCGGACCTGGTGGGCTGAAGGGCCTGTTTCCGCACTCTATCTCTAAAACAAAAAAAACTAAAAGTGAGACATGATTACAATCGAGCCATTTACAGTGTACAGATACATGACAAGGGAATAACGTTTAGTGTCAAGGTTAATCTAGTAAAGTCCGATCACAAATAGAAATGTTGCTGCAGGAGTAGAGATTTAAAAGCGTGGAGTGATTGTAATATGTGATTGTAGATCTGCATTTGTGGCTGGCACGTAAATAGTCACCTGGATTTGGCGCCATCTTGGAGGCAACGCTTACTGCAACTGCCCTGGAGCAAGGAAGGGAGCAGACAGCAGGGCTTTCAGCTCCTAATCAGAGATAATGCAACTTGCCTGAGGTGCTGATTACTGCCAGGGCTGGGTTGGGATGCCCAGCTCATTTAAACTTTAGACACAGCGTAGAAACAGGCCCTCCGGCACTGAGTCCGCGCCGACCATCGATCATCCCGTACACTAGCACTATCCTGCACACTAGGGGACAATTTACTCTTTACAGAAGCCAATTAACCTACAAACCTGCACGCCATTGGAGTGTGAGAGGAAACCAGAGCACCCGGGGAAAACCCACGTGGTCACAGGGAGAAAGTACAAACTCCGTGCAGACAGCACCCGAAGTCAGGATCGAACCGGGGTCTCTGGTGCTGTAAGGCAGCAACCCCACTGTTGCTCCACCGTGCTGCCCTAGTTGTTCTATCCCACTCAAGATCTGTACAGACTGCAGGAGGGAACGGGCCATTTCCTCATCTGTACTCGAGAAGCAGTTTGCAAATGCTAGTCGTCAGCTTTCACCTGTCACGTACACCACCATATACAATGAACGTGACAGGGCTTGAGGGCCTGAGCTGTCGGGAGAGGTTGGGCAGTCTAGGACTTCATCCCTTGCACTGCAGGAGGATCAGGGGTGATCTTATAGAGGTGGGTAAGATCATGAGGGGAATAGGTAGGGGCAGATGCACAAAGTCTTTTACCCAGTGAGGAGGGGAATCAAGAACCCTTGAACATTGGTTTAAGGTGAGAGGGGAATTATTTAATAGGAACCGGGGGGAGTAATCTTTTCACACAGAGGGTGGTGGGTAGACGGAATGAGGTGCCAGAAGAGATAGTTGTGCTATAACAATATTTTAGGTATTTATTCACAAAATGCTGGAGTAACTCAGCAGGTCAGGCAGCATCTCCGGAGAGAAGGAATGGGTGACGTTTCGGGTCGAGACCCTTCTTCAGACGCTGCCTGACCCGCTGAGTTACTACAGCATTTTGTGAATAAATACCTTCGATTTGTACCAGCATCTGCAGTTATTTTCCTATAACAATATTTTAAAGACATTTGGACTGATACAAAGGTCTGGAGGGATGTGGGCCAAAAACGATCAGGTGGGACTAGTGTAGCTGGGGCATCTTGGTCAGCATGAATAAATTGGGCCAAAGTTTCCATGCTGCATAACTATGACTATGTGGGCAGATAAATTTATAGGACGGGTGTGGAAGACTATGGGACAAATACAGGCAAATAGGATGACCCCAGTAATCCAAATGGGCCAGCATAGACAAGGTGGGCTGAAGGGCATGATTCTGTGCTGTACAACTCCATGAGTTACGTTCCCCATCCCACTCCTATAGTGGGATCTCTGCCTTTAGCCCCTCAATACCATTCCAATAAAGGTCAACGCAAGGTCAGAAGCAGCACATCGTCATCTACCTCAGCACGTTACTCAAACTTGGATTGTTTTCATCAGATCATATGATAGGTGCAGAATCATGGTTGATCTATCTCTCCCTCCTAACCCCATTCTCCTGCCTTCTCCCTATAACTTCCGACACCTGTACTAATCAAGAATCTATCTAGTGTAAGAAAATAACTGCAGATGCTGGTACAAATCGAAGGGATTTATTTCACAAAATGCTGGAGTAACTCAGCAGGTCAGGCAGCATCTCAGGAGAAACGGAATGGGTGACGTTTCGGGTCGAGACCCTTCTTCGGTCTGAAGAAGGGTCTCGACCCGTAACGTCACCCATTCCTTCTCTCCCGAGATGCTGCCTGACCTGCTGAGTTACTCCAGCATTTTGTGAAATAAGAACCTATCTATCTCGGCCTTAAATATATCCACTGACTTGGCCTCCATGGCCTTCTGTGGCAAAGAATTCCACAGATTCACCACCCTGCTGTTTTCTCAGAAACACAGCAGACTGAGGATTCGCAGATGCTGGAATCCTGAGCAAAACACCGAGTGAAACTCAGCGGGTCAGGCAGCATCAGTCTGAAGAAGGGCCCGGACCCGAAATGCTGTTTAATGTCCATTCCCTCCCCAACTGCTCAACTGTGTTACTTCCAGCTCCATATATAATTCCTCCCATGTCCTACTTCCACTGAAGCTGAAGCAAATGAAAGTCAGGCGGCTGGTAAACAGGCAAGAACTTGGTTTAGTTCTGAAAAAGAAGGGTCCTGACCCTAAATGTCACCCATCCGTTTCTCCAGAGATGCTGCCTGACCCGCTGAGTTACTCCAGCACTTTGTGTCCATCTTTGGTTTGGTTTAGTTTATCATTGTCACGTGTACTGAGGAACAATGAATAGCCTTTTTGTTGTACGCTGCCCATTCAGCGAAAAAGACTAGACATGATTACAACGAAGCCCTCCACAGTACAGATCCAGCATAAAGGGAATAACGTTTAGTGAAAGATAAAGTCCAGAAAAATCAGATTAAAGATAGTCCGAGGGTCTCCAATGAGGTAGATGGTAGGCCAGGACCGCTCTCTAGTTGGTGAGAGGATGGTCCCACACCCCCAGTTTACATGGTTGCTCAGAGTCAAACCAACGTTACTGCCTCCCTAAGTAAAGCACAAAGTGCTGGAGGAACTCAGCGGGTCAGGCAGCATCTGGGGAGGAAATGGACAGGCAATGGTTCAGGTTGGGGAACTTCTTCACTCTGCGATGTTTCAGGTTGGGATCCCATTATCCCCACACTGGGTAGCAGCTGACTCCCCCACGGCACTGAGTCTGCCCACTGGCAGAGGAGTGAGGTTGATGGTAGGTCAGGACCGCTCTCTGGTTGGTGAGGGGATGGTTCAGTGGGTGTCCCACACCCGCGGTTTACATGGTTGCTGGGCGGCACGGCAGCATGGTTTACATGGGCCCAGCGGTAGAGTTGCTGCCTTACAGCGTTTGCAGCACCGGAGACCCGGGTTCCATCCCGACTGCGGGCGCTGTCTGTACGACGTTTGTACGTTCTGCCCGTGACCCTCGTGGGTTTTCTCCGAGGTCTTCCGTTTCCTCCCTCACTCCAAAGACTCGGGATAAATGTAAACGTTGTGCCTAGAGTGTGTGGTGGTGTTAATGCGTGGACTCGGTGGGCTGAAGGGCCTGTTTCCGCGCTGTATCTCTAAACCAAGGAAGCGTCACCCGCGGAAATCAGACAGCAGTGGCATCTTCAGGGTGAGAAGGCGGAAGCAGAAGGCTAGAGCAGCAACAGTTGGCTTCGGCACCACACCGGCAGTGCACGCCAACGCCGCGCTGAGAAACGGCGGCACGGAGCCCGGCGGCGGGACCGCGGGAGGGGCCCGGCCTCACCGTCCCGCCCCGAATCCCCGCTGCGTGGAAACGCCACAGAGTTTGCTCCCGCCTGTTTGCAGGCAGGAGTGATTTATCTGCTCGGCGGCAGATGGAAACGCAGCAGAGAGTCTCCCAGCATCTCGTTACAGAGGACTTCTCCCATCTGCTGCACCAGAAAACCTTCGGAGGCACAGCTGCCAGAATTAATGAATTTTAAATGATCATTGCTCGCAGTCGTCGTGGGGTGGGGAACAGGAGCGGTGGGAGGGAGTCTAAGAAATGCAATTCCACAGCGACGATACTAATCCTTGCAGCTTCCAATCTCTCTGATTACAATTCTGGGCTGGATTATAATCAACGAGTGGGTTTTTTTTTTCGCTGCAGGGATTATTGTTACTCTCTCCGAGGACCTGAACTGTGACACAGCTGGTGGAGCTGCTGCCCACTGCGCCAGAAACCCAGGGTCAACCCTGACCTTCGTGTGGAGTCTGCATGTCCCCCCTGTGACCACGTGGGTTTCCTCTGGGTGCTCTGGTCTTCTCCCACATCCCAAGAACGTGCAGGTTTGCAGGTTAATTGGCCTCTGTAAATTGCCCCTACAGTGTAAGGGGGTGGATGCAAAAGTGTCCATGCTCTGTGTAGGAGAACGGGCGATCGATGGTTGGCATGGACTCGGTGGGCCAAAGGGCCTGCTTCCATGCAGCATCTCTTAACTAAACAGCTTGTCCCCAATCTAGATTAAAATATATCTTTTAAACAATGCCAAATTAAAGGGGTAAATTTGGTTACTGATGCGTCACTAAAAATTGCAGTCCAATGGGACAACGTGAGGAATTATCATCAACAAAATGGCCGCTGATCTCATATCAAAATGCACTGGTCGCTAGGTTCACCCAGAGAGTTGTGAAACTGTGGGCTTCTCTGCCACAGAAGGTAGTTGAAGCCAGTTAATTGGCTATATTTAAGAGGGAGTTAGATGTGGCCCTTGTGGCTAAAGGGATCAGGGGGTATGGAGAGAAGGCAGGTACAGGTTACTGAGCTGGATGATCAGCCATGATCATATTGAATGGCGCTGCAGGCTCGAAGGGCCGAATGGCCTACTCCTGCACCTATTTTCTATGTTTCTATGTTTCTATGTTTTCTAGAGAGCGTTAGATATAGCTCTTAGGGCTAATGGAATCATGGGATATGGGGAGAAAGCAGGAGCGGGGCACTGATTGTGGATGATCAGCCATGATCCTATTGAATGGCAGTGCTGGCTTGAAGGGCTGAATGGCCTACTCCTGCACCTATTTTCTATGTTTCTAGATTGCCAGATCTTTCATTTTCCTCTGTCTTTTGAAACTCTGTCGGTGCCAGAAACGGAGCGACTCTTTGGTTATTGCCCGAGTGATGTCTGCTTCATGATTTTACCGGATTGGATCAGTGGATATTTTAACGGCAGAGAAAGATAGATTATTGATTAGTATAGGTGTCAGGGGTTATGGGGAGAAGGCTGGAGAATGGGGTTAAGAGGGAACGGTAGGACAGCCATGAATGAATGGCAGAGTAGACTTGATGGGTCGAGTGGCCTAATTCAGCTCCTATCACTTATGTATTAAAAAAACTATGAATTTCACTGTGCCCAGGTGCACGTGACAATAAAGCATCATTGAATTGAATCATTGAATCCCTGACCTACAGAGCCACGGCTTTGAAAACCCAGTAATGGTCTAGTATTACAAGCCTTTGCTTGTGTGGGAAGTAGCTGCAGATGCTGGTTAAAACCGAAGATAGACACAAAGTGCTGGAGTAACTCAGTGGGACAGGTCAGCTTCTCTGGAGAGAAGGGAATGGGTGACGTTTCGGGTCGAGACCCTTCTTCAGACGGGTCTCTTTGCTTGTTGTGCCACAGGTGATCAGTGGCTGGCTGTTAACTGAATCAGATATTGCAGCCAAGGTACAGGATATGTATGTTCCCGGGACTGTCGGCAAGGAGAGTTGAAATTCATTTATACTTCTTCCTATTTAAGCTGCTTTCACCTCTTTCTTTTCCACCGAAGGCACTGATTCCTCCTAGCAACCACCCTTCAATATTCTAGGATCGCAGCCAAGTACAATTATACACTTACAAGCCTCAACAGTGCCCATCTCATGTTTAAGTTAGCAAGCAGAGGGATAATTTCACAAACTTCAATTCCCACCAGTCTCGACGCAAACCAATATACCCATCCCTTCCCTGCTCAACAACCAAAGGGCCACGAATCAGGGTTCATTTTGCAGATGAAGCTTATTTTAATCCATTGAGCGCTTTGAGCTTTCCAGCACTCCAGAGCAAACTGGTTTGTTTAAGTAATCTTTTGACTCAAAAAGCGGGTTAGGGGTCAAAGTTCAGAGGGCACCTCTCTCCAGGATGGCTCCAGTCACAAACTGCTTTCAGCACATTGTAAATATAACTTGATTTGATGTTGGACACTGAGGTTTTGTTCACACTGGGAGATGGTAGCTGGTCTCCCCCCGCCCCTCCCTCTGACTGTCAACGGCTGAAGTAATATTGGTTCCAGTAGGTTCTACGCTGTACAACAGACCGGAATGTGTGAGTGTTTAGACTCATTCTTTAGTCGCCATTGCCGTACATATTAACCCTCTGGTTACTGCTGACAATGATTAGGAAACTAAGCATGCTGCTAATCATCAAGTTGGGATATATGGATTTTAGAATTACTATTAGAGTCATGGGCAGTCATAGAGTCAAACAGCGTGGAAACAGGCCCTTCGGCCCAACTTGCCCATGCCGATCAACTTGCCCCATCTTACACTAGTCCCACCTGCCTGCTTTTGTCCCATTTGCCTCTAAACCTATCCTATCCACGAACCTGTCTAAATGTTTGTTAAATGGTGCGATAGTTCTTGCCTCCCTGGGCAGCTCATTCCATAAACCCACCATCCTTTGTGTAAAAAAGTTACCCCTCGGGTTCCTGGAAAATCTTTCCCCCCCTCTTATTTTAGAGAACCCTCGGAGACTAGGAATCAAAATGATGAACGGTTGTTGCATGACCTCTGAAGGAAGTATATTCCTTCATTAACTCGGGGTAAATGTTTTCTCGTGGGGTGTAAGAACATATCACCCATCTTCCTCAGCGATGGAGATGTGTCCCTGCCAAGATGTGTCCCACGTAGCCAACATTCGCTGTGAAGTCCAAATCTGGGTGATGGAAGTCTCCAAGCTGAACGAAACACAATGATCTGCACAGCAAGGAGGTGCCCGTGATCAAGTGTGGCTTCCTGGCACACTCACTGGGCGGAGGACACCAGCCCTGATGCCCTGCCAGTGGGTGGTGGGCATGAGCCAGAACTAAACACTTCCACCACCATTTCTTCTTGCAGATTGGAGATCTGAACCCCTCATGGATATCGACACAAGAAGCTCGGTGGCGCGGCGGTAGAGTTGCTGCCTTACAGCGAATGCAGCGCCGGAGACTCAGGTTCGATCCTGACTACGGGTGCTGCACTGTAAGGAGTTTGTACGTTCTCCCCGTGACCTGCGTGGGTTTTCTCCGAGATCTTCGGTTTCCTCCCACACTCCAAAGACGTACAGGTATGTAGGTTAATTGACTGGGTAAATGTAAAAAAATTGTCCCTAGTGGGTATAGGATAGTGTTAATGTGCGGGGATTGCTGGGCGGCGCGGACCTGGTGGGCCGAAAAGGCCTGTTTCCGCGCTGTATATGAAATATGAAATATAATATGAAACTGCAGATGGTGCAATTTTGAGTAAAAGAACACAAAGTGCCTGACAAACTCAACAGATCAGGCAGGGAATGAGCAAGAGGAGAACTTCTTCAAAGAAGTTCTCCTCTTTTGTGGAGATTTTGCAGTGGAGCAGTAAAATGCAGAGAAAAGAAACCTAGTCTGGAGAACGGTCTTGACCCAAAACATCATCTGTCCACTTTCCTCCACAGATGCTGACTGACCCATTAAGTTCCTTAAGCACTCTGTGTTTCCCTCATCATGTCCTCTCCCATCAAGGTTCCAATAGAAGCCAAGAAATTAGTTTCACCAACATTTGCTGTGTTAAACTCTGATAAAATTAGCAATGGGGCTCACAGTTAACTTGATAGCCAAATAAAAAAAGTTTGGAGATACAGCACGGAAACAGGCCCTTCAGCCCACCGGGTCCATGCCGAGCAGCGATCGCTCGTTCACACTAGTCCTACATTATCTAATTTTCTCATCCACTCCGACACACTGGGGGCAATTTACAGAGGCCGATTAACCTCCAAATCCGCACTTCCTTGGGACGTGGGAGGAAGCCGGAGCACCCGGAGGAAACCCAAGCGGCCACAAGGAAAAGCGTGTAAACTCCGCTCAGGCAGCAGCAACTGAGGTGAGGAACGAACCCGGGTCTCTGGCGCTGCGAGGTGCTGCGTGGTGGCAGCTCTACCAGCTGCGCCACTGCGGCGCCCTGTAAGGGCTAGAGGGCCTTACAGTCGGGGAACCGGCAAGGCGATACCCGCGTGGCTCCTGACAGGTCACATTCATGTCAGGCCGACGGCCCATTTTGTTGCTGCCAGAATGCAGAAAAGGATGTCAGCTTGTAACGCCACCTTCCCCATGGCAACCAGATTGCAGCAACAGACATTATGACTCGCACCAAGGAGAGACAAGCTGCAGGGAAGCAGACAACAGCAGTGCTCAATATTCAGATACACACGTCAGGAGACATTGGCGAGGAGGCACTTGCAGTATTATGTTCAGTTCTGTTCGCCTAGCTACAGGAAAGATGCCATTAAGCTGGACGATTTCCGAGGCTATTGCCTGGACTCGAACGCCTGAGCAATAGGAAGAGGTTGAGCAGACTAGGACTTTGCACCTTGGAGCGCAGGAGGATGAGGGTTGATCTTCAGTTCAATTCAGTTTAGTTTATTGTCACGACAGTGAAAACCTTTTATTGCGTACTAACCAGTCAGCAGAAAAACAATGCATGGTTACAATCAATGCATTCACAGTGTTTAGAGGAATAGAGATTTAAGAGTGTGGAGCGATTGTGATATGAGTTTGGAGATCTGCTTCTGTGGCTGGCACACAAATAGTCGCCTGTGTTGGGCGCCATCTTGGGTGTCCATCTAAACCCTTATAGAGGTGTATAAAATCATGAGGGGAGTAGATGGGGTATTGCACAGAGTCTTTTAAACAGTGTAGGGGAAACTGGAACTAGAGAGGATAGGTTTAAAGTGAGAGTAGAGATTGAACAAGAACCTGTGGGGCAACTTTTTCACATAGAGAGTGGTAGACATGTGGAATGTGCTGCCTGGGGGAATATTCGAGGCAGACACAATAATAACATTTAACAGATATTTGGACAGGTACATAGATAAGAAAGGTTCAGAGGGATGTGGGCCAAACACGAGCAAACTGGACGAGCTTCATAAGTTGATAAGTCATGGGAGCAGAATTAGACTATTCGACCCATCAAGTCTACTCTGCCATTCGATCATAGCTGATCTTTCTATCCCGCTCAATCCCATTCTCCTGCCTTCTCCCCGTAACTTTTGACACCCTTACTAATCAAGATCCTGTCAATCTCCTCTTTTTAAAAAGGCCAAAGACGGCCTCCAAGCCTCAATTCCACAGATTACCCACCCTCTGGCTAAAGAAATTCCACCTCATCTCCTTTCTAAAAGTATGTCCTTTTATTCTGAGGCTGTTCCCTCTGGTCCTAGACACGTCCACTAGTGGAAATGCCCTCTTCACCTCCACTCTATACAGGCCTTCCATTATTTGGTAAGTTTCAATGAGGCCCCCCAACTCCCCCCCCCCCCCCCCCCCCCCCCCCACCTTCCTAAACTCCAGCGAGTCGAGGCCCAGTGGCATCAAACTCTCCTCAAACATTAACCCAATCATTCCCCAGTATCATTATCATAAACCTCCTCTGGGTCCTCTTCAATGCCAGCTCATCCATCCTCAAATATGGACCCAAAACTGCTCAGGATACTCCAAATACAGTCTGACCAGTGCCTCATAAAGAAAGCCTCAGTATTACATCCCTGGTTTTATTTTCAAGTCCTCTCGAAATGAATGCTAACATTGCATTTGCCTTCCTTACTGGGACCTTCCTTCTTACTCGCCCTGAGATTGCCGCTCTCAGTGGTTTCATCAGTTTGGGGTCCGACAGGAGAAAAGGGATTTTGCATGCGTAGTGAGCAGCTCTGCACAGTGTGGGACAGTGTGGGACAGTGTGGGACTGTGTGGGACACTGTGGGACAGTGTGGGACAGTGTGGGACTGTGTGGGACAGTGTGGGACACTGTGTGGGACACTGTGGGACACTGTGGGACAGTGCACTGTGGCAGATTGCTCACCATGCATAAGCAGAGAGATCCTATGCATAAACGCACACGGAAACAGGTCTCTCTTCCACAGGAGTAGAGACGTAGGGTTGTCCTATTTATGCCACTGCAGGCAGACCAGTGACAACATTTGACATGTGCTGATCGTCTGACCCCGACAAAAATGGCAGGTGAACCAGAGAACGCATCCTATTGGGAAGCATCGCAGCTTGGTTTTGGGAATAGCTCTGCCCCAAGACCGCAAAAAATTGTAGAGAGTTGTGGATGTGGCCCAGTTAATCAGACAGACCAGACTCGCCCTCCCACCCCTCCCCGCTCCAATGACTCCATCTACACCGTGCTGCCTCGGGAAAACAGCCAACATAATCGTTTTCACCACAGACAACATCCCCTCATCATCCCCAATTGGGCAGAAGATACGAAATCTCCAACGCAGTGTATCACCGGACTCAGAAATAGCTTCTTCCCCTCTGTCATCAGACCACTAAATGATCTTCCCCATAAGATAGGGTGTAATCCCGATCTTCCAACCTACATCATTGCGAACGTTGGATTTTTTCCTCTGTAACTGCAACACTACAATGTTGTAAAACTATTCTCTGCACTCCGGTATTTTTTCTCTTTGCACTACCTGTTGTACTTGTACATGTCTTCAATCTATTCAAGCCACCGTATGATCTAATTTAATTGGATAGCATGCAAACAAAAGCTCTTCGCTGTATCTCGGTTCATGTGACAATAATAAATCAAAACCAATAAGGGATTGGAACTAGATATGCCAAGTCCAATTTTCTAGTGTTATTTCACATCAAAACTATTCTATCATCTGTGCCAGGTAAAACTGATTTGGAATCGTACAGCACTCAAACACAGATGCAATCCAATTTCTAAGCTCAAGGGTTGTTTGGAAAAGAAGGACCTCTAACAACTGTGTAAATCGAGATTGAGAGGAATGTCAGGCTGCCAAAAACCGATGGCATGCGTCCAGCCCGAGGTGAATTGGACACGGTAATTGGTCAAGTGTAATGAAATGGATAAAGATGAATACTCCAGTGGACCTACTAACCATGTCAAATGCAAATGCAGCCAACTTTGAAGACCTGCAACTTTGAAGAACTGCAACGTCGCTCGATCAACAACGCACATCAAAAACTGCAAACAATGGCCCTTTTGATGACCTGCACAGAGTGGTTTTGGATGGAATCCATATATGTACTTCATTGCACTTCATGTGTATGCAATAGACAATAGGTGCAGGAGTAGGCCATTCGGCCCTTCGAGCCAGCACCGCCATTCAATGTGATCATGGCTGATCATTCTCAATCAGTACCCCGTTCCTGCCTTCTCCCCATACCCCCTGACTCCGCTATCCTTAAGAGCTCTATCTAGCTCTCTCTTGAATGCACTTCATGTACTTCAATGGGCCCAGCAAGGGGGGCCGCCGAGAATGAAGGGGGACCCGGTGGGTGGGGGGCTGCTGCCACGTGCAGTGGCAGGCCGAAGGTACGACTGTTTGGTAAACCTTTGTAACATTGTCGGCGCCAGGATGCAGAAAAGGATGTCACCTGTGTACTGCCTAGGTCAGGTCTGGTGTATGATTTTACCAGGTAGGATGCAAAACAAAGCATTTCACTGTTCCTAGGTACGTGTGAGGTACAAGTAGCATCAAATTCATTGAAGGTATCACAAAATGCTGGAGTAACTCAGCGGGTCGGGCAGCATCTCAGGAGAGAAGGAATGGGTGACGTTTCTGGTCGAGACCCTTCTTCAGTCTGAAGAAGGGTCTCGACCTGAAACGCCACCCATTCCTTCTCTCCTGAGATGCTGCCCGACCCGCTGAGTTACTCCAACATTTTGTGATACCTTCGATTTATACCAGCATCTGCAGTTATTTTCCTACTCAAATTCATTGAATTAAATTGAATTATTGAATTACCATGACTGAATCTCCAGTGTAATTGAGTGGTCACCATAATAGTCACACCAACTCTGAATCAGGTTCCCGATCCAAAACATTGTCTCTCCCTCCATAGATGCTGCCTGACCTCCGTTCCTCCAACACTTTGCTTGGTGCTCCCCTCTCACACCCATCCAATACTGCTTCAGTGGCCCTATCATGTTACTTACTAACTCCCATGTTATGTCTGTTTATAGGTGGTGGAGAGGGGATAATCTCTACATTCACAATATAACGCATGCTCACAATTGTCCGGATTGGCGGGACTGTCGTATGTTGAAAGGCTGGAGCAATTAGGCTTGTATACACTGGAATTTAGAAGGATGAGGGGGGGTCTTATTGAAACATATAAGATAATTAGGGGATTGGACACATTAGAGGCAGGAAACATGTTCCCAATGTTGGGGGAGTCCAGAACAAGGGGCCACAGTTTAAGAATAAGGGGTAGGCCATTTAGAACGGAGATGAGGAAGAACTTTTTCAGTCAGAGAGTGGTGAAGGTGTGGAATTCTCTGCCTCAGAAGGCAGTGGAGGCCAGTTCGTTGGATGCTTTCAAGAGAGAGCTGGATAGAGCTCTTAAGGATAGCGGAGTGAGGGGGTATGGGGAGAAGGCAGGAACGGGGTACTGATTGAGAGTGATCAGCCATGATCGCATTGAATGGCGGTGCTGGCTCGAAGGGCTGAATGGCCTACTCCTGCACCTATTGCCTATTGTCTATTGTCTATTGTCATTCATTCATTACCTCTGGGAAGGAGAAGATGGGGCGTTTCGACCCCTGCCTCAGAGTGCACTACTGCTTCAAGCCTACGTGTTACAGCAATTCCAAATCAAAGGTTTCCTCAGATTAAAAAGAAAGCCCCTCAAGCCAATCCCCATTCACAGATGTCCAGAGGGGAGGGAGAAGGGGGGGGGGGGGGGGAAGAGGGGGAAGAGGGGAGGAGAGTGTGCTGCATCAATGCAGGAGAGGTTTGGGCCCAACGGGTCCACTTCGTCTAGTAAGACCATAAAACCCAGGAGCAGAATTAAGCCATTCGCCCATCGAGTCTGCTCCGCCAGTCGATCATGACAGATCTACTTTTCCCTCTCAACCCCATTCATTCTGCTGTCTTATCCCCATGACACCCTCATTAATCAACAGCCTATCAATCTCCGCTTTAAAAATACCAATGTCTTGGCCTCCACAGCCATCAGTTGCAATGAATTCCACAGATTCACCACTCTCTGGCTAAAGAAATTCCTCCTCATCTCTATTCTAAAAGTATATCCTTTTATTCTGAAGCTGTGCCTCTGGTCCTTGATTTTCCCACTACTGGTAACATCCTCTCCACATCCACTCTATCGGGCCTTTCACTATTGAGTAGGTTTCAATGAGAACTCCCGAGAGCGGTGATTCTCCGCGTCAAAATACTATTGAAAGGGATTCAAGATGTGGCGGGCAGGAAGTGGATACCAAACCCCCACCCTCTATCTGTGCTCATTACCTGTTAATATTTTACTCGCGAGGGGGCAGTGTGCTAACTGAGTACAGTCGGGCAGAAGGAATAGCCATTCCATTGAGGCGTTGTGGGCCATTGATCACCATCTCAGTTCAGTGGAAGCTCGACAATGGCTTTTATTAATGCTCCTGATTTCACACGGAAATGTATCCCATTTCCCAAGGAATCATCGTCCATGAGGGCACAATTCAAGAGTACGTGCGATATCAAGACTTTGCCCCATCTCCTGCAGACAGTGGTGTCGCAGATTAGTTGTGGCTTTATAGTGCCAGAGACCTGGGTTTGATCCTGACTGTACGGAGTTTGTACGTTCTCCCCGTGACCTGCGTGGGGTTTCCCTGGGAGCTCTGGTTTCCTCCCACACTCTAAAGATGGAGAGGTTTGTAGGTTAATTGGCGTGGTAAGATTGTAAATTGTCCCAGGTGTGTATAGGATAGCGTTAATGTGTGGGGACTGCTGGTCAGCGTGGACTGGGTGGGCCGGCCTGTTTCCGTGCCTTATCTCTAAACTAAACTAATCGTTTAGAGGGGAAAGCAAGGATCTGCGAACCTGTCTTCATCGACAGGTAGCCGGTAGAGAGAGTCAGTAATTTCAAGCTCCCGGCTGTGCATATCCCTGTAGATCTATCCTGGGCCAAGTACAAAGAAAGCTCCTCCATGCCTCCACTTCCACAGAGAAGTGAGGAGATTCGGTATGTCGACAAATACTCTATCGAACCTCTACAGGTGTAGAGTGGAGAGCATTCTGGCTGCAACACGGCACGTTGAACACCCAAGAACAAAGGAAACCCACTGAGAATGGTAGACATTGCCTGATCCATCACAGGTACTGGCCTCCCCACCGTTGAAGGGATCTACAGGAGGCGTTGCCTCAAAACGGCAGCCAATATCAAAGACTCTCACCACACTGGCCCCACTTTCATCTCAGTACCTCCATCAGGAAGAAGGTGCAGGAACCTGCAAACCATGACCACCAGGTTCAAGAACAGCTTTTCCCAGCAACCATCAGGCACGTGATTACTGCACAACACTAACTACAACTTCAGCAACAATAATCTTCAATGGACTGTTAATTGAACAGTTGATCATACCTATTACGGTTAGTATTATGATTATTAATTGATTTTCCTATTGATTATTATATATTTGTCTGTGCGTTATTGGCCTAATGGGCTTGTTTGGCTGCAGCAAGAAACCATTTCATTCTTCCATTGCCGTTAAATGGCAATTAAATGCTCTTGCCACCGACCGATCCATGTTCTCCGGAGATGATGCTTAATCTGCTGAGTTCCTCCAGCACTTTGCATCTACTCTTCCTTCTTGATTCATTCTTGCATCGTTCTGGCACCTTTAACTCAGAAATTAATCAATACTCTTTGGCCCTTTCTGAACCACAATATCACACCAGTCTTGCACAATCTGAAGAAGGGTCTCAACCTGAAACGTCACCCATTCCTTCTCTCCAGAGATGCTGCCTGTCCCGCTGAGTTACTCCAGCATTTTATGTCTACCAGTCTTGCACATGCAGGTTTGAATCCTACCACGTTAGTTAAATTCACCTAATTAACTATATCTAAACTGATGAGCTGCAATTGGATGAGGATGGTCATGTATTGGACAGCACAGTGGTGCAGCTGGTAGAGGTGCCGCCTCACAATGCCAGAGACCTGGGTTTGATACTGAGCTCAGGTGCTGTCTGTGTGGCGTTTGCACGTTCTTTCTGTGAACGAGTGATTTCCTCAAGTGCTCCAGCTTCCGCCCACATCTCAAAGATGTGCGGGTTTGAAGAAGGGTCTCGACCCGAAACGTCGCCCATTCCTTCTCTCCTGAGATGCTGCCTGACCTGCTGAGTTACTCCAGCATTTTGTGAATAAATACCTTGGGTTTGTAGGTTAAATGGCCTCTGTAAATTGCCTGGTGGGTTGGGAGGGGATGTGAAAGAGGGATAACATAGAACTGGTGTGAATGGGTGATTGGAGGAAAATAACTGCAGATGCTGGTACAAATCGAAGGTATCACAAAATGCTGGAGTAACTCAGCGGGTCAGGCAGCATCTCAGGAGAGAAGGAATGGGTGACGTTTCGGGTGGAGTGACATCAGTCTGAAGAAGGGTCTCGACCCGAAACGTCACCCATTCCTTCTCTCCCGAGATGCTGCCTGACCTGCTGAGTTACTCCAGCATTTTGTGAATGGGTGATTGATGGTTGGCGTGGACTCGGTGGGACAAAGGGTCTGTTTCCATGCTGCATCTTTCAATCAATTAATCCATCGGATTGTTACCAAGTCTCTGCTGGTTGATCGCAGCTCTTCTGGAAAACCGTCATCCCCTCCCTGGTTAGACACAAAAATCTGGAGTAACTCAAAGGGTCAGACAGCATCTCTGGAGAAAATGTATAGGTGATGTTTCAGGTGGAGACTCTTCTTCATAATCTGAAGAAGTGTCTCGACCCGAAATGTCACCCATTTCTTTTCTCCAGAGATGCTGTCTGACCCGTTGAGTTACTCCAGCTTTTTGTGTCTATCTCCGGTTTAAATCAGCATCTGCAGTTCCTTCCGACACACATCCTCTCCCTGGTCTTATAAGAAAATAACTGCAGATGCTGGTACAAATCGAAGGTATTTATTCACAAAATGCTGGAGTAACTCAGCAGGTCAGGCAGCATCTCGGGAGAGAAGGAATGGGTGACGTTTCGGGTCGAGACCCTTCTTCGGCCTCTCCCTGGTCTTAGCTGATTTAGTACAGTGACAATTAGGGATGGTGACATCCATGTTTTTACTAACGGGAAAAGTGGTGGGTACGCAAGATTCCTTCATTAATCACCAACTGTGAAGAAAGGATGGATTTTGGATTCAAGTTTGCGATTTAACTTAACAGCAGCAGACTGTACCTGTTACCGTTTTTGTACGACTATTTTAGATGTTTCGATGCATATTAATCAAAGATACAAAACCGTGGCAAGTGATTTCTGCTATCTAACTGGTGTAATTAAAATGTATGTTCTTTGCCTGAGGGGGGGGATGAGAAATGCACACATGCTTCTCCCTGCAGTGAGTCAGGCAGAGTTATTGCACCACATGCCTCCTTCATTTAAATGTCTCCTTCAACCTGTGGCAAAACATCTTTGCTCTTCAAACAAATTTCTAAAGCGAACCCTTAACCTGTGAACAAACTGGATCTGCCTCCTGAACGTTGCTTTTACCGCTCCGACCCGCGAAGCCCGTCTCCTCCGTCCGACCCGCGAGGCCCCGGCCGGCCCTGACACGCTAGGCCCCAGTCGGGCCCTGACCCACGAGGCCCCGGCCGGCCCTGACACGCTATGCCCCAGTCGAGCCCTGACACGCTAGGCCCCAGTCGGGCCCTGACCCACGAGGCCCCGGCCGGGCCCTGACCCGTGAGGCCCCGGCTGGGCCCTGACCCGCTAGGCCCGGCACCTCCATCCGACCCACGAGGCCCCGGTCGGCCCTGACCCACGAGGCCCCAGTCGGGCCCTGACCCGCGAGGCCCTCAGTCGGGCCCTGACCCGCGAGGCCCTGGCCGGCCCTGACCCGGGCTTCAACGCAGCGATCGAGAGCGTTTTTTTCCCCCCACAGGAGCTGGGAGAAGAGGGATGACCAGGGTGAAAAAGACCCTGGATTGTGCTGCTGCATGCACGGTGTGGAAATGGCCTGCAGGCAGATGTTTTGTTTGTGCAAGAAGGAACTCCAGATGCTGGTTTACACTGAAGATAGTCACAAAATGCTGGAGTAACTCAGTGGGACAGGCAGCATCTCTGGAGAAAAGGAATGGACCCAAAACGCCGACCCAAAACGCCGCCCATTCCTTCTCTCTGGAGATGTTGCCTGTCCCGCTGAGTTACTCCAGCATTTTGCGTCTGTTGCTTTGTTTGTGCATGCATGTGCGCGCATGGGTTGCATGCGAGTCACCTCAGAGTCAAGAGAACGTGGATTGACCTCTCAATCCAGAGACATGATCAGGGAGATTCTCGTCTCCACTTCAACACCAAGGGACCCAATATAAGAATAACCCAAGTTGTGAGCAGAGGGAACAGTGGTGCCTCCCACAGTAGCTCAAAGATGTCAGGAGGTGGATCAATGGTCCAAATCTCCTCATCAACAATTCCAAAGAGCCCCAGAAGGAAGGTTTAACTGTCTCCTATCCCTGGGAATCTCCCTGGAGATTCCAACTCTGATCACTATCCCAGTCAGGAATAGGAACTCCAGTCCCTTGAGGTGCCTCTTGTTACTCCATTTCCAGAGCCAGGTATTCTTGCTATTCAGGGCGTGCAGCGTAGGTTTACTAGGTTAATTCCCGGAATGGCGGGGCTGTCATATGTTGAAAGACTGGAGCGACTAGGTTTGTATACACTGGAATTTAGAAGGATGAGAGGGGATCTTATCGAAACGTATAAGATTATTAAGGGGTTGGACATGTTAGAGGCAGGAAACATGTTCCCAATGTTGGGGGAGTCCAGAACCAGGGGCCACAGTTTAAGAATAAGGGGTAGGCCATTTAGAACAGAGATGGGGAAAAACTTTTTTAGTCAGAGAGTTGTGAATCTGTGGAATTCTCTGCCTCAGAGGGCAGTGGAGGCCAATTCTCTGAATACATTCAAGAGAGAGCTAGATAGAGCTCTTAAGGATAGTGGAGTCAGGGGGTATGGGGAGAAAGCAGGAGCGGGGTACTGATTGAGAATGATCAGCCATGATCACATTGAATGGCGGTGCTGGCTCGAAGGGCCGAATGGCCTACTCCTGCACCTATTGTCTATTGTCTATTGTCCTCCAAGATGTCTTGGTCAGGACACCTGTTTAGTGTGTACAGCTGGGGAGTCCTTCCCCAGCATCAGGTGACTCAACCTGTGACACCTCCTTGCCCCACCATATGGGACCAGCGTAGGTGGGGCATCTTGGTCGGGCAAAGGCAGGTTGGGCCGAAGTGCCTGTTTCCAGGCTGCACGACTCTCTGACACTATGGGTACATGACTAAAAATCCAGGAGATTTGTGGGGAGGAGACTGAGTGAGTGGATTTCAGGCCGCCAACCATGTTAATGAAAGCTCTGCTATGTTGCCTTGGTTGCAACCCTAATTCAGAGGAAAGCCTGCAAAGTAAATGGAACAAGAAGAATTGGAACCCCAGGGGCAACACTCTAGAGATATCCATCATGTCCGCTAATCTGTGAAGCGCAGGAAGTGCTTCACATTCTTGCAAAAAAATGTTTTTATCTTAAACACAAGGGAATTTTATGGTCAATATTTTCTTCAAATTGCACCACTGTAAAGTAGAAGCAGCTTGCTGGTGAAGGTACCAGTGAGTAAGTGATGGGAAGAGATTCCTAATGTTTGGAATCTGTTGCAAAGCATGAAGATGGTGCCTAATGCCCATGTTTGCTCCAAATAAGTTTAGTTTACTTTAGAGATACAGCTTGGGAACAGACCCTTCAGCTTACGGAGTCCATGGCAATGATCGATCACCTGTTCACACTGGTTCTATGTTATCCCACTTCCCAATCATAGTCTCAGAATTAAAGGACGTTCCTTTGGGAAGATGAGGAGGAATTTCTTTAGTTAGGGGGTTGGTGAATCTGTGGAATTCATTGCCACAGAAGGCTGTCAATGGATCTTTTTAGATTGGTAGATTCTTGATTAGTACGGGTGTCAAGGTTCCGGGGAGAAGGCAGGAGAATGGGGTTACGAGAAATAGACCAGCCATGATTGAATGTCGGAGCAGATTTGATGGCCCGAATGGCCTAATTCTGCTCCTATCACATGAACTTAATCCATGCTTCTGCTGTTAGATGCTAACGTTTTATTGGACAGTGTAAACTAACTGCCTTGATTTCTTCTTTTGATAGAATGGATTGAAGGATACTGCAATGGAAACAGGCCCTTTGGCCCACGCCAACCATTGGTCAACCATTCACTTGAGTTCTGTTACCCCACTTTCACATCCACTCCCTACAAACTAGGGGTAATTTACAGTGGACAATGAACCTACAAAAGCGCATGTCTTATGGATTTGAGAGGAAACCGGAGAACCCAAAGGAAATCCAGGTAGTCACAGGGAGAACGTGCAAACTTCACACAGATGGCACCCGAGGTCAGGATCGAACCTGGGTCCCTGGCGCAATGAGGCAGCAACTCTACCAGCTGTGCCACTGTGCCACCCTTCTTATTGGCTGCTCTATCCCACTAACTGACAGAAGAGCCACAAAGGCACTCATTCCGGATCTATTAAATTTTAATTACTTATTTTAAATCCACGTTTACTAAATATAAAGCTAAATGGACTTTTTTCCTCTCCGTTCTGCAATCAGATTTTGCTGATTTGGGATCACTGTCTTCTTTCGCTTCCCGCACTCCTTTCCTGTAAGTCACAAGTTAGTGCTTAAAGGAAAAAAATATCTGTTGTCTTCTCTCTCAGTTCCCTTTGATTTTACCAACAATGGCTGTCGAAGAGAAGTGCCGAGTCACAGGATTGTTCTGACCAGGGCGTCGCTGGCGTTTTAAGCCGCATTTACTTGGCTGACTCAGCTGGTCAGAAGGTGTAAATTTAATTTAGTTTAGCTTAGTTCAGATACAGCGCAAAAACAAGCTCTTCGGCCCACGGAGCCCGCACCGACCAGCGATCCCCGCACACTGACGTTCCACCGACACACACTGGGGACAATTTACAATGTTACCAAGCTAATCACCTCAGTCTGAAGAAGGGTCTCGACCCGAAACGTCACCCATTCCTTCTCTCCTGAGATGCTGCCTGACCTGCTGAGTTACTCCAGCATTTTGTGAATAAATACCTTCGATTTGTACCAGCATCTGCAGTTATTTTCTTATACTAAGCTAATTAGCTTACAATACGCCCTTGGAGTGTGGGCCCTTGGAAACCAGAGATCCCGGAGCAAATACCATGCAGGTCACAAGTTGACAATTTATTGGAGTAGAATTAGGCCATTCGGCCCATCGGTTCTACTCTGCCATTCAATCGTGGCTGATCTCCGCCTCCCAAACCCATTTTCCTGCCTTCTCCCCATAACTCTTTTCACGGGGAGAATGTACAAACTCTGTACGGACGTCACCACTAGTCAGGATCGAAACCGGGTCTCTGGCACTGTGGGGAAGCAACTCAACCGCTGCGCCATTTTACCGCCCAAATGCAGCAATCTATGTTTGATAAAGGAGGACTAAGTTTGTTATAACTACATACCAAACGAAGACTGTCTGTGTGTGTATATCTGTGTGTGTGTATATCTGTGCGTGCGTGCGTGCATGCATGTGTACACCCCTTTTGGCACCGTTACCAGCAGACTATTTGACCTAGGAAAACATCATTGACTAAATCCTTGCTCTGCCAATGACAACACGTACACACTTTCAGTTTTGATGAATAAATGTACTAAGAGATTGCCTGAACAAACACATTTTCCCAGCTGAAACTTTGAGTCAGAGAGAGAGAAGGACGAAAAAAAACCTCTGATTATAATTTTTTTAATCTATCTATATCTATTTATCTAGTTAACTAATTTTTGACTTATCCTTTTATTTTTTTCCATGCCCTTCGGCCCAACGGAGTACATGCCGACCAGTGATCAGGAGCTCTATCCGAGGGACAATTTATAGAAGCCAATAAACCTACAAACGTGGGTTTTTATTCACAAAATGCTGGAGTAACTCAGCAGGTCAGGCAGCATCTCGGGAGAGAAGGAATGGGTGACGTTTTGGGTCGAGACCCCTCTTCAGAAGGGTCTCGACCCGAAACGTCACCCATTCCTTCTCTCCCGAGATGCTGCCTGACCTGCTGAGTTACTCCAGCATTTTGTGAATAAAAACCTTCGATTTGTACCAGCATCTGCAGTTATCTTCTTAAACCTACAAACGTGCACGTGTTTAGAATGTGGGAGGAAACCGGAGGACCCAGAGAAAACCAATACGGTCACAAACTCTGCACAAACAGCACCCGCAGTCAGGATCAAACCCGGGCCTCTGGAGCTATGAGGCAGCAGCTCTACTGCTGCCCCACTGTGCTGCCCTTTCCTCTAGGCCTTGGGAACTAGGGTCCATTTGAAAACCGTTACATTTGCCGAGACGTTCAATTGAGCTTTAGATTATGAAGAAGGGTTTCGACCCGAGACGTCACCCATTCCTTCTCTCCTGAGATGCTGCCTGACCCGCTGAGTTACTTCAACATTGCGTGTCTTCCCTGAGCTTTAGATCGAAACCTTCTGAGGAACTAAAGGGAAAGGTGGATGAATGAGAATATTCTGCCACATTATAGCAGGGTTGTGCATAGCATGGCCCAGTTCGGCTAAATGACTGCTTTCCATTTCTTAAAACAGATCTTGCCAATGATAATCATCCAGAATGTGCCGGATCAGGAACGTTCAAAGGTTTGGAGTGGCACAGTGGCCCAGCGGTAGAGTTGCTGCCTTGCAGCGCCAGAGACCCGGGTTCGATACTGATTACGGGTGCTATCTGTACGGAGTTTGCATGTTGTCCCTACGACTGCATGGGGTTTTCTCCGGGTGCTCCGGTTTCCTCCCACACTCCACAGACGTACAGGTTTGTAGGTTAATTGGCTTCGGTCAAATTGTAAATTGTCCCCTAGTGTGGAGAAAGGAACTGCAGATGTTGGTTTACACCGAAGATAGACACAAAATGCTGGAGTAACTCAGCAGGACAGGCAGCATCTCTGGATAGAAGGAATGGGTGACGTTTCGGGTCGAGACCTTTCTTCAGACTGAGGAAGGGTCTCGACCAAAACGTCACCCATTCCTTCTATCCAGAGATGCTGCCTGTCCCACTGAATTGTCCCTAGTGTCTAGGATAGTGTTAGTGTATGGGGTGATCGCCGGTTGGCTTTGACTCGGTGAACCCTTGCTTCTGTGCTGTGCCTCTAAAGTCTAATGTTTGCTAAGCGAGAACCATGCTGATCGCTGACCTAATTTCGACTATAAAGTGTGACATTTACTTTTGAGGTCAACCAAGCCTTTACATCTCTTCTAGTAGCACTGCAGATGCTAAACCCAAACCGCTAGACAGCTTCCTGAACCTGATCCCATATCGTGCTCAGCCCACACTTCGAGCTTCAAGCTGCCAACAGATCTTTTCCACAGTCCAGGGCTCTCCTCGAACCACCCCCCCCCCCCCCTCCCGCTAGTTGTGAAACATAAACAAGCTGTACTCCCTTCCTCTACCCTCAATGGCACGGAAATCTTGTCCCCAAGCCAAAAATAAAAGTTAATGCACTAATTTCAACAACTCATTTAATTGGCAACCATCATCTTTCATCTGTTACCATTTAATACATTAAAACGAGTGGTTTGCACTGAACTAACTATCTCACAAGTGCACTCCATGTAATAGAGGCAACGTTTGCAGAAGCAATGGGTGCAGATATCACATGTAAGCTGGATTTTGCAGCAAGCTGTCATCATTATAATTACTCACCCCTTTGAGAACACAAATGTAATTTTCTTTTCATCCAGTATGGAATAAGCTAGACTGTGTTTATTTGCTATCAATGACATGAATAATTTGGGCATACCTTGGACACACAATGCTGGATTCATAAATGATCGGAGCAGAATTAAGCCTTTCGGCCCATCAAGTCCACTCTGCTTTTCAATCATGGCTGATCTATCTCTCCCTCCTATCCTATAACCCCATTCACATGCCTTCTACACATAACCCTCCCTCCCTCCTAACCCCTGACGCCCATACTAATCAAGAATTTATCCACCTCTGCCTTAAAAATATCCACTGATGTGGCCTCCACAGCCTCCTGTGGCAACAGATTCACCACCCTCAGGCAGCATCTCTGGAGAAAATAAATCGGTGACGTTTCAGGTCAGCACACCTACATCTTTACACTCTTTCCAGTTTAATGACACCAAATCGTTCATCATCCAGAGTCACTGTCAATTTTTCCACCCCTTTGAACTACCAGCTGCCTCAGGTGTTGAGGGCATCCGAATTAGATTAAACTTACAGACGCTCCCCGACCAACGTACGGCTTACGTCCCGCGGACCGACCCTTGCTTAAGTCAAATGTTACGCTAGTCGGAAACAGAAGTGCTACTGAGCAAACCTTGTCAGCAAGACAAAAGTAGATTGCGATTGACTTCAGGAAGCAAAGGTACGCTTGCCCTGAGGTACATTGACGGCGCCAAAGTAGAGATGGTTGAAAGCTACAAGTTGTTCGGAGTAGATATCACCAGGAATTTGACCTGGGCCAGCCACATCGAAGCAATGGCGAAGAAAGCACATCAAAGCCTCTATTTCCTCAGAAGGCTTAGTAAATTCATCATGTTCCACCATCCTCCACAGATGTGCCGAAGCAAGCATTTTATCAGGATACATCACAGCCTGGTGCCGGAACAGCTCCATCCAAGACTGCAAGAAATTGCAGAGAGTTGTGGACGTAGTCCAGACCATCACACGAACCAACTGATTCCATTGATTCCATCTACTTTTCACACTGCCTCGGCAAGGCCAGCAGCATAATCAAGGACGAGTCTCACCCCGGTCACTCCCTCTTCTCCCCTCACCCACCAGGCAAGAGGTACAGGAGTATAAAAAAGCACACCTCCAGATTTAGGAACAGTTCTTCCCAACTGTTATCTGCCAACTGAAACATCCTATCATCAACTGGAGGGCTGTCGGATCAACTATGTACCTCATTGGAGAATCTCGGACCATCGTTAATCGGACTTCGCTGGACTTTATCTTGCACTGAATGTTATTCCCGCTGGGCTTGATTATAGTCATGTATAGTCTTTCCGCTGACTGGATTGCACGCAACAAAAAACCTTTTCACTGTACCTCGGGCACAATAGACAATAGACAATAGGTGCAGGAGGAGGCCATTCGGCCCTTCGAGCCAGCACCGCCATTCAATGTGATCATGGCTGATCATTCTCAATCAGTACCCCGTTCCTGCCTTCTCCCCATATCCCCTGACTCCGCTATCCTTAAGAGCTCTATCCAGCTCTCTCTTGAATGCATTCAGAGAATTGGCCTCCACTGCCTTCTGAGGCAGAGAATTCCACCGATTCACAACTCTCTGACTGAAAACGTTTTTCCTCATCTCAGTTATAAATGGCCTACCCCTTATTCTTAAACTGTGGCCCCTTGTTCTGGACTCCCCCAACATTGGGGAACATGTTTCCTGCCTCTAACATGTCCAACCCCTTAATAATCTTATACGTTTCGATAAGATCTCCTCTCATCCTTCTAAATTCCAGTGTATACAAGCCTAGTCGCTACAGTCTTTCAACATACGACAGTCCCGCCATTCCGGGAATTAACCTAGTAAACCTACGCTGCACGCCCTCAATAGCACCCGTGACAATAATAATAAACTAAAATGTAAACTTACTATTCGACGCGGAGACCACGCGGCAGCTCTGGGGCGGAGGCCATGTGGGAACCGACATGTGGGTGTCAGTGGGCCTCATGAATTGCCAATGTAAGTGAGAGTTTATTACGTAAGTTGTTAGTGCTTGTATTATTCTAATCAGACTTTTCTCTCCAAATTGGAAAATATTTTACCCACTGGATTTCACCACAGCCCCTCGATCTACAATTAATGATCCAGTGTGTAGGAAGGAACTGCCAAAAATAGACACAAAATGCTGGAGTAACTCAGCGGAACAATAGACAATAGGTGCAGGAGTAGGCCATTCGGCCCTTCGAGCCAGCACCGCCATTCAATGTGATCATGGCTGATCATTCACAATCAGTACCCCGTTCCTGCCTTCTCCCCATACACCCCTGACTCCGCTATCTTTAAGAGCTCTATCTAGCAGGCAGCATCTCTGGATAGATGGAATGGGTGACGCTTTGGGTCGAGACCCTTCTTCTATGACATGGTCCGAAAAAGTATAAAGTAGTCTGAAGAAGGGTCTTTCGGCCCGAAGCGTTATCCATTCCTTCTCTCCAGAGGTGCTGTCTGTCCCGCTGAGTTACTCCGGCATTTTGCGTCGACCATTAACGGTCCAGCCTTTGGCGGCCATTTTTAATTTCACGCGAGGTTCAGCAGCAGATTTACAATAAGAATTTTTTTTGGCTTAGCGGATTGAGACAGGAAAGGCTTCACCAACGGGATTTTTAGTCAGGCCGCAAATCTCCCATCTGCGGCCGACATATTAACAGCCGACTCCCACGGCCACTCGTGACTCACGACTTTCTGACAGGAAATGAAGCTTGTCAAGATGAAGTTCGTGGGTGCTACCTTTAATTGCACTTGCCTGCAGTGCAGCGGCCCCAGAGATTACGTGCTTTGAGGCATGGAAACGCTGTCGAAATATCTTATCTGGCCTGCCTCATCCCCCCCCCCCCCCCCCCGAGGGACAGTGGAGGTCAAAGACCACCAACTTAGTCGGGGGAAAAAGAATTGCCATACTAAATTTCATCTGATGGAGAGGCTGCAAGGATTAGCTCAATGCAGCTTTTAGGCTTGGCTGGGCTGAAACTAGGCAGCCGCCGCCATCAGAACCATTTCTCACTGACCTGTCTTCACCGCTCGGAGCTGATTACCGAGTCCCACCGAGGACTACATCCCTGACAAATGTCACGCTCAACAGACTTGCCCCTTAAATCGTGACCTGTGTCCCGTCGCCGTGGCAACCGCATGGGATCCTGCCATGGCTTTGTTTTTACTAGCTGGTGTAAATCTTCTACCAGTGCCCGAGGGCAGAGGAATGCGATGGTAATGTTTATGGATTCGGAAATTCTTCAGAGTTTTCAAAGACAGCAGGAGGATGTTTTACCTTCGGTCTCTCTTTACAGTATCTTACAACTTACAGTTCACCGACCACTGTTGATTGATTGGAAGGTAGAGTATGGGAAAACAGGCCATTCGGCCCTCCAAGTCCACCCTGACCACCAATCACCCGTTCACGTTAGTTCTATGTTATCCCACTCCCTGCACGCGAGGGGCAATATACAGGGGCTGACTAACCTACAGACCAGCACGTTATTGGCATGTGGGAGGAAATCAGAGCACGTGGAGGAAACTCATTTGGTCGCAGGGGGAAAACGTGCAAACTCCACGCAGACAGCGTCCGATGTCAGGATCAAACCAGGGTTTCTGACTCTGAGAGGCAGCAGCTCTACCAGCTGCACCACTGTGATGCAGGCTTACTAATCTGGCATATATCAAGAAGAGGACTTGATACAATGGCACGGTGGCGCAGCGGTAGAGTTGCTGCCTTACAGCGAATGCAGCGCCGGAGACTCAGGTTCGATCCTGACCACGGGCGCCGTCTGTACGGAGTTTGTACGTTCTCCCCGTGACCTGCGTGGGATTTCTCCGAGATCTTCGGTTTCCTCCCACACTCCAAAGACGTACAGGTATGTAGGTTGATTGACTGGGTAATATGCAAAAAAATTGTCCCTAGTGTGTGTAGGATAGTGTTAATGTGCGGGGATCGCTGGGCGGTATGGACTCGGTGGGCCGAAGGGCCTGTTTCCGCGCTGTATCTCTAAATCTAAAAAAATCTAAATTAGCATGTTTACCCAGTGCTGGAATGATGATACCCTATGCAACTTCACTATTCTATATTCTCATGTCTTAAGTAGAATGCGTTTCAGCACAGGAACAGGCCGTAGGGCCAACAATATCTGCACCCAACATGATGCCGGGTAAAACAAATCTCCTTCGCCTGCACTCAATACGTAGCCCTCGTTCCCTGTGTATCCACGTGCCTATCTAAAATCCCCTATCACCCCACTAACATATATGCCTTCACCACCACCTCCAGCAGTGCATTTGCAGCAGCCACCACTCTGTGTAAAAAACAAAAAACCTGTCCTGCACATTTCCTTTAAACTTTGCCTCACTTACCTAAAAGCTCTGCCTTCAAATCATGGATATTTCTATCCTGGGAGAAAGGTTCTGACCGTATATCCTACTTCTGCCTCTCGAAATTTTACACACTTCTGTCTGGTCTCCCCTCTGCCTCCGGCATTATAGAGAAAGCAATCAAAGTTTGTCCAGCCTCTGCTGAGAGTGAACCCCCACTAATCCAGGCAGCATTCTGGTAAACCGCCTCTGCTCCCTCCCTGAAGCACCTTGCAGGCAAAAGTGACGCCTTTGAGGCGTAGTCACTGTTGCAATGTACGAATGAAGAGATACACAATTTACTCATACCGAGCCTCGCCAGTGATCAGATCAATAGATCTGTTGCATCACAGCCTCAGAATAAAAGGACATAGTACTTTCCGAATGGAGACGAGGAGGTGAATCTGTGAAATTCATTGTCACTTATGACTGCGAAGGCCAAGTATTGAGTATTTGTCAGGCGGAGATTGATAGGTTCTTGAATAGTAAGGGTGTCAAAGGTTACGGGAAGAAGGCAGGAGAATGTTGTTGAGAGGGAAAAATAGATTAGCCTTAATTCAATGGCAAAGCAGACTCGATGGGCCGAATAGCCTAATCCTTTTCCTACGTCTTATCGTCTTAATTAAAGTTTTCTGGTAATGGGTGTTGGAATATAAATATTGTCCAAGAGAGCTGGAAGAAATTCTTTGCTCTTTACTGAAAGCTGCCTGAGGGAACGGAAGTTATGGCTGGCCTTGGATCTGGGCCCATTATCGCAAGTGCTTTCTCCAACTACCATTTTTTGGAGAGGTGCAGATACAGCATGGAAAGAGGCCCTTCGACCCACCGAGTTCACACCAACCATCATTCACCCACCCTCCCCGTACACCAGTTCCATGTTATCCCACTTTCCCATCCACTCCCTACACACTAGGGGCAATTTACAGAGGCCAATTAACCGACAAACCCCCCACGACTTTGGGATGTGGGAGGAAACTGGAGCGTCCAGCGCAAGCCCATACAGACACATGGAGAACATGCAAACTCCACACAGACATCAATCGATCGATTGATTGAAACTTTATTATCACGTGTGGCATGTCACAGTGACATTCTTTGTTTTGCACACCATAAGCAAGGTATGCAAAGAGACGCCACGTACAGGGCATCGACAAAGTTATAAAGTATTCATCACAGTCCCCAACGGACCCTTTGTTCTTGGTGATCCCCTCACGTCGGGTCCCGAGGTTAGGATCGAACCCGGGTCTCTGGCGCCGTGGGGCAGCAGCTCTGCCAACTGTGCCACTGTGCCGGCCTTGCTAGAGATGCAGCTGCTGTAGAGCTTCCTGATGGGCCTTGATTGTCAGCAAGCAGGCATTGCATTTACATCATCCTGATGACTGACAGGATTTGCAAGCCCTCTAGAGGTCCTCACAGAGGCGAGAGGTAGCAGATATTAGTTTTACTTTAGAGCTTCAGCGTGGAAATAGGCCCTTTGGTCCACGCCGACCGATTATCACCCATTCACACTAGTTCTACGTCATCCCATTTTCGCATCCTACACACTCAGGGCAATTTGCAGAAGCCAATTAACCTACAGACCTGAAAAAATGCTGGAGCAACTCAGCGGGACAGGCAGCATCTCTGGCGAGAAGGAACAGGACCCTTCTTCACACACAACCTACAAACTTGCACGACTTTGGAATGTGGGTGGAAACCGGAGGAAACTAAAGCGACGTGCAAACGCCGCACAGACAGCACCCATAAGCAGGATCGAACCGGCGTCTCTTGCGTGGTAAGGCAGCAACCTCACCGCTGTGCCAACACCTCGCCTCGCAAACACCCGCTGGGGTACTGAACCACAAAAGTGGGGGAATAGGTACAGCTGCGGCTCAAGTCCTGCATTTCAGCGTCGCAGAAAGCGTAAGCTATCATTACCAATGTGTCAGCTCTTCTCCAGAGCTTGTGGTTTGGCAGGAGTAGAGAGGCAGACCGTGTGCTGGAATCTAAAAGGGCTGGTATAACACAAAAAACAGTTCCCAACACAACACACGCCCCGTTCTAAACATGCAGAAACCGGGCAGGTGCGATGCTGGCAACATGCCCAGCAACTCAGGAAAAGACATTTGATGCTCTTGCAGAATGCTACACCTACTCATGAATTCCCCTGGCTTCACTTCTCCGTAGCCTGCTTGCAACTTTAGAAGGCTTTGCATTGATTCGATCCCTTCCCTTCCCTAAATGCAAGCAGACCAAAATTAAGAAACCACCTCTTCTCCACCGAGCATCATTGAAGTATGCAGCACGTAAACAGGCCCTTCGGCCCACCTAGTCCATGCCGGCCAAGTATGCACAGTCAGCTAGTCTCACTTGCCTGCATTTGGCCCATAGCCCTGCAAACTCTTGCTATCACTATATCATCTGTCCACCTTTCCGCCATCTCCTCACATGAGGCGGATCCTGTTCGGTACTGGACCGTGCATGTGTGAGTTAAAGTGATTGGAAAGGGCAGTACAAGCTTGGCATTGTACACATCAGCTTCTATTCCATGGATAGTCAGTCAGAACTCCCCACCCCCTGCCCACCACCACCCCAATGGTGGAAATGTCAAAGAATTGAGGGCATAGCTTTAAGGTGAAAAGCCTGCCGAATAATGTAAACTTAAGGTTAATAGAAAATCTATTGAACAATGAAAGTCCTAGGTCGTGGAGAAGATGTTTCCAGTCGTGGGAGGGTCCAGGACCAGAGGGCACAGCCTCCGAATAAAAAGACGTAACTTTAGAATGAGGAGGAATTTCTTTAGCGAGAGGATGTTGAATCTCTGGCATTCATTGCCACAGATGTTGGTGGAGGCCAAGTCATTTAAAAGCGGAGATTGATAGGTTCTTTCTTAATTAGGGTGTCAAAGGTTACGGGGAGAAGGCAGGAGCATGGGGTTGAGAGGGAAAGACAGATCAGCCATGATTGAATGGCAGAGCGGACTTGATGGGCCAAATGGCCTAATTCTGCTCCCATGTCTCAGAGAAGGGAAAGTTTAAAGGAAATGCGCGGGGCAAGTGTTTTTGTTTCCCACACAATGTGGGTGGTGGGTTTCTGTAATCTACTGCTAGGGATAGTGGTGGAGGCAGGCACAATGGTGGCATTTAAGGGGCTTTTAGAGGGGCACATGGATATAGACGGTTATGGACCACATGCAGGCAGAGGAAATCAGCTTCACGGCATCAATGTTGGCACGGACATTGTGGGCAGAAGGGCTTGTTCCTGTGCTGTACTACTGCTATGTTCTGTGTTCTTGATTAGTAAGGGTGTCAGGGGCCATGGGGAGAAGGCAGGAGAATGGGGTTGAGAGGGGAAAAATAGATCAGCCACGATTGAGTGGCGGAGAGGACTTGATGTGCCGAATGGCCTAATTCTGCTCCGCCATGCTATGGACATGGTGTTTAACCCAACTGCTGGCATGAAACCTGGTCCCAGGGCTGACTCACACAGCCACACACCGCGCGCGTCCACCAGATTTTGATCAGTGAACCTTGAGGTGCGACACAGCTCTGCAACAACATGCTTTGCTGATAAGATTACAAGCCTGTGCTGGAGCCTGCAGTCTTTGGCAGGTAATGACTTTCCCACCTACGACCTGCTTCCTGTTTATGGGCAATTAGCTTCTCTGAATGAATTCCGATCCCTCTCCCCGGGCCCACACATACCTTCAGGAGGTGCTGTTTTTCACAAAGCAATAATCAGCTACGAGGTGACGCTAACAAGCCTGGCTCAACTTTCCTCGTTTGCCCCGTCGGTTTCCAAAGTGATTGTAAGAAATATATATTCTCCACGCACGGGCTCCTCCTTCTTGCTCCATCACTGCAATCAGCACGCAGGCTTCACGGGGCCCCATGTGTAAACCCTGGACAAAATGAGCCTTCTGAAAGCTCCTGGGGAAAGGCAACTGGGCCAAGCAATCCTGCGTTAGCAAGAAGAACAGGCCAGGGTTCTGGCATCAAATAAGCACGATGATGAAGAAGGGCCTCAACCTGAAACGTCGCCTCTCCACCGTCTCCAGAGATGCTGCCTAACCTGCTGAGTTACTCCGGCACACTGTGTCCTTTTGCATCTTAACCAGCATCCGCAGTTCCTTGTTTTTTTAAGATTTTTTTAGATTTTAGAGATACAGCACGGAAACAGGCCCTTCGGCCCACCGGGTCCGCGCCGCCCAGCGATCCCCGCACACTAACACCATCCTACACCCACTAGGGACAATTTTTACATTTGCCCAGCCAATTAACCTGCATACCGGTACGTCTTGGGAGTGTGGGAAGAAACCGAAGATCTCGGAGAAAACCCACGCATGTCACGGGGAGAACGTACAAACTCCGTACAGACGACGCCCGTAAGTCAGGATCGAACCCGAGTCTCCGGCGCTGCATTCGCTGTAAGGCAGCAACTCTACCGCTGCGCCACCGTGCCATCCCTAACCAGTCTGAAGAAGGGCCTCGACCCAAAACGTCGCCCATTCCTTCTCTCCAGATACGCTGCCTGTCCCGCTGAGTTACTCCAGCTCTTTGTGTCTATCTTCGGTTTAAACCAGCATCTGCAGTTCCTTCTTACATATACTGTACTCGTTCGTGCCTAGTGCGGTTTGACTGACTACCACACAAACAAAGCTTTTTGCTGTTTCAGGCTGTACAAATAAACAAGTACCAATGCCATTGCAGCAATCATCCAAACCCATTGAGTTCATCAATCCAATTTTAGTTACTGCTCATTCAAGGGATATTTCATACTATTAAAATAATCACTTCTGCTTCTACTGTGCCTTTCATAGTCACTCAGAGCCCCTGAGTGCTTGATTTAGTGCATTTTAGCTGAGGTCACAATAGGAAATGAAGCTGCTGGTTTATGCACAGCCGGATCCCACAAATAACATGTAGAAACAAAGAACTGGGTCCCCACCTGAAACATCGCCCAGCCTTTATCTCCTGAGATGCTGCCTGACACGCTGAGTTACTGCAGCATTATTTGTGTCCATCCCCCACAAAAAAAACAATTTGTTAAAGATGCAATTAACTGCTTTATGACAGTGATGTTGACTAAGTTTGTCACCAGAGAGAACTTTTCTGCTCACACTTTGAAGTTGTGCTGCAGAATGTTGAATTAAGAAACTACAGACAGGGGGGCCTTGCATTAATGTCTAATCCAGAACCTCCAAAAGGTTCTTCAAAGGTTCAAATATAGTCCGAGGGTCACCAATGAGGTAGATAGTAGTTCAGGAGCGGTCCTTTGGCCTTGTGGATGCAGCCCAGACCATCACACAAATCAACCTCCCTCCCATTGACCCCATTTATACCCCACGTTGCCTCAGCAAAATCAAGGACGAATCGTGCCCCGGCCACTCCCTCTTCTCCCCTCTCCCATCGGGCAAAAAGTATAGAAGTGTGAAAACGCATGCCTCCAGATTCAGGGAGTTTCTTCCCAGCTGTTATCAGACAACTGAATCATCGTACCACAACGAGAGAGCTGTGCTGAACTATCATCTACCTCATTGGTGACCCTCGGACTATCTTTGATCGTACGTTACTGGCTTTACCTTGCACTAAACGTTATTCCTTTATCATGTGTCTGTACACTGTAAATGGCTTGACCGTAATCACGTGTTGTCTTTCCGCTGACTGATTAGCACGCAACACAAGCTCTTCACTATACCTCGGTACACGTGACAATAAAATAAACTGAGGTGCTTTCAGGGCTGCATCAGTCACCTCTGATCCTTGCCAACAATTACAATGGGACGGAGGCATGTCGAGAAGTCCCGATGGGTTGCAGCCAAACCCCGACAGCGGGCCTGGCTCGACCGGTGCGGAACAGGGATCCCTGCCTGGAGCGGGAGCCTCAACCGAGGCTCGACTCCCGCACAGACTGGAAGCCGGAGAGGCGGGCGGAGGGAGTCGGCAACAGCAGCCGTTGTAAATCTGTGGAATTCTCTGCCTCAGAAGGCAGTGGAGGCCAACTCTCTGGATGCTTTGAAGAGAGAGCTAGATAGAGCTCTTAAAGATGGCGGTGTCAGGGGGTATGGGGAGAAGGCAGGAACGGGGTACTGATTGAGAATCATCAGCCATGATCACATTGAATGGTGGTGCTGGCTTGAAGGGCCGAATGGCCTCCTCCTGCACCTGTTGTCTATTGTCAGACGCTGTACTAAAGGGCCAGTAAGAAGAACCAGGGGATTTATTCACAAAATGCTGGAGTAACTTCTTCAGTCTGAAGAAGGGTCTCGACCCGAAACGTCACCCATTCCTTCTCTCCCGAGATGCTGCCTGACCTGCTGAGTTACTCCAGCATTTTGTGAATAAATCGATTTGTACCAGCATCTGCAGTTATTTTCTTATAGAAGAACCAGGGGGGCAGTCCTACCTTCCGTGCCCTCAAGGTTGGCTGCGGGCGGTGCCCCCGGGATACAAGGGCTGAAGGTGGCCGGGTGAGGAGAGGGGCGAAGGTTCACCACCCACCTGATGGAAGCAATGGCTGCAATGGGCCTTTGAAAAGTCGACGGCTAATCCACCGTGCTACCCCTCCTGCGCCAGAGACTCACACTTGATCCTGACCTCGGGCGCTGCCCGCGTTGAGTTTGCCCGTTCTCCGTGGCCGTACGGCTCTCCTCCCACATCCGAAAGACGTGCGCGCATCTAGGTTATTTGGCCTCCGTAAAATTGCCCCTCGTGTGTATATGAGTGGACGCAAAAGTGAGATAACTGAACGAGTGCAAACGGGTGATCAATGGTCGGCATGGACTCGGTGGGGCCGAAAGGCCTGTACCCACGCGGCACCTCTAAATCAATCGATGACCGACAGATGCAGTCCAAACACAGCCTCGGCCGACTGTGTAGACAAGGCAAGATGTCACCTTGTGGCTTTGGCACTTGCGTTGTCAAACAGGAGGGGGGTGAGTGGGGAGGGCAAGGTTAGGGGCAGCTAAGCCATCAGCTCCAGATCAGCCACCACCGAGTAGCGCCAAGCGGGAAAACAGAACAAAAACACTCGCTGGTTCCAAGCCGCCACTGCGGTCTGATCTCAGCTGTCTGAAGGCATTTTGTTTCCAGCCTGCTCCCATATTGATTCTGTCAGCTCACCGTCAAGCTGATACTGTAATAAAAGCCAGGAGCTGTGCGGAATTAAACACTGTCATTGAAATATATATCAGTCTCTGCACTGATAAGAACAGGGGTCACCTGGAGCTTTTGTGCGAGCGATCTGTCTTGTACCCTCCTCCGTGGTGCTGTCAGTTCTGATGCTGGCACTGATTCACCATCAATGCAAGCTGTGTGCGGCAAGCGGCTCATCTTTCTCAATGTGACCGAGCGAGTCCATTTGCTTTGGAATGCAAACCTCATGTCACCGCGGGCTAATTGCATCCAGACTTTTGCTTTGTCAAATAAAGCTCATCCCTCTCAGCTTCTTGCCCACTGTTTCATGTGCTGCACGTCCCCATCAGCAGCTTGGCCTTCACATATCCAACCCTCGCCCTCACTGCCTTGCCTGCCCGCGGCGCATCGCAAGAGATGGCATGGATTCTGCTCCGAAGACTGGGTCGGACCGGACTCAGCGCCATCGGTGAACGCATAAACCGTGCGGTGACGCCTCACTGGGACACCGCAAAGGAAGGAGAGCCGCTGGAGGAACGCGGCTAGTCAGGCAGCATCTGTGGAGACCCTTCAACTTGACTAAACGAGAGGGGGAAATAGCCGGTGCAAAGCTGTTGGCTGGGGAGAGGGGGAACAGTTTAAGGGAGCAAGAGCTTGCAAACCCTGACACCAACCTTCTTGCACAGACACTTCCCGATTTACCGCATAGGCGACTTGCGTAAAGTTACACTTGCGTAAACAATTCTGGCAGTTTGTAATTTCCACAACGCTGTCCGATCACTCAGGTTTACATCGGAAGCAAGGCGGCAATGGCAGCGCTGCTTACCCAGAAGGCCGCACGCTGTAGAAAGTGCCCCGGACGGATACAGCCAGATGCCGCTGAGATAGTTAACCCTCACAATAACAGACACAGAGTGCAGGAGTAACTGAGTGGGCCAGGCAGCTTCCCTGGAGAAAATGGACAGGTGATTTTTCAAGTTGAGACCCTTCTTTAGACCCAAGAGTTATTTCGGGCAGGGGATGGGGATGATGATTCCGACTTATGGAAAATGAGACTTACCTGAGGGCTCACGGAATGAAACCCTCACTTAAGTCATGGAGTGTCTGTGCTGTGACATGCAACAGGAGACCAAGCGGTTAGCCAAACATGTGCGTTTAAAGGACAAGAGAGTCAAGAATGTTTCATTGTCAGATGTCCCGACAACGAGTCCAGGAATGAGTAGGTTAGCACATGATGAGCGTTTGACAGCACTGGGCTTCTACTCGCTGGAGTTTAGAAGGTTGAGGGGGGACCTCATTGAAGCCTACAGAGTAATGAAAGGCATGGATAAAGTGGATGTGGAAAGGATGCTTCCACTGGTGGGAGAGTCCAGTACCAGAGGTTGTAGCCTCAGAATTAAAGGGCGCTCTTTTAGAAAGGAGGTGAGGAGGAACTTCTTTAGTCAGAGGGTAGTTAATCTGTGGAACTTGTTGCCACAGAGGGCTGTGGAGGCCAAGTCAGTGGATATTTTTAAGGCAGAGATGGACAAATTCTCGATTAGAACGGGTGTCAAAGGTTACGGGGAGAAGGCAGAAAAATGGGATTCGGAGGCAGGTATCAGCCAAGGTTGAATGGCGGAGTAGACTCGATGGGCCGAATGGCCTAATTCTACACTTATAACTTGTGAATTTGACAATAATGGAACATTGAAATTCTCACTTGCAGCACCTTCACAGGCCCAGGAATGTAATAACATCCTGCTAATTCTTGCTATTGAAGGCGTGCAGCATAGGTTCGCCAGGTTAATTCCTTGGATGGCGGGACTGACATGGGAGGAAAGAATGGATCGACTGGGCTTGTATTCACTGGAATTCAGACGGATGTGAGGGGATTTTCTAGAAACATAAAATTCTTAAGGGATTGGACAGGCTTGATGCAGGAAACATGTTGGGGGAGCCCAGAACTAGGGTCACAGTTTAAGAATAAGGGGAAGGCCATTTAGGATTGAGATGAGGGCAAACTTTTTCACCCAGAGAGTTGTGAATTTGTGAAATTCTCTGCCACAGAAGGCAGTGGAGGCCGATTCACTGGATATTTTCAAGAGAGAGTTAGATTTAGCTCTTAGGGCTAACGGAATCAAGGGATATGGGGAAAAAGCAGGAACGGGGTACTGGTTTTGGATGATCAGCCATGATCATATTGAACGGCTGTGCTGGCTCGAAGGGCCGAATAGCCTACTCCTGCACCTATTTTTTATGTTTCTATACGCATAATACATAAAAGTACAGTAAATTAATAACTGTAATACGGGAAAACTATAATCATGCAATACGGAAGTCCACAGTGTAACGAAAGGACACAGAAGAGCATAGTTCCTGAGGTTGATGATGTGCGGTAATCAAGAGCTTGAAGGTTGCAGGGATGAAGCTGTTATTGAACCTGTTGGAACAGTATTCAGGCTCCCCTACCTTCTCCCTGATGGTAACACAGAGTTGAGAGTGTTTCTCTGGACAACATGGATAGGCGACGCTTCAGATCGGGACCCTTCATCAGGCTGATTGTGGTGGAAGTGGGGGAGAAAGCTGGGAGGGGAAGCTAAACCAGAAATGCTAACTGTCATCAAAAAAGAATCGATTCTCAACTGCGTGGTGCTGAAATCAACAGCGTTATAACAGTAAAAGACACAAAGTGCTCCAGTAACTGCTCGAGTCAGGCCACAGCTCTGGAGGACATGGATAGGTGACGGTTCGGGTCGGGACCCTTTTCAGACTGATTATAGCGACAGACCTTGGTGTCCCATGGGTAAAGCAGCATCGGCAGTTCCTTGTTTCGACTCGTAAAAAATGAACCAGCACTTCACAGCTCTGTTCAATTTCAGGATCTGCAACCTAGCTCTTACCCGCTGAAAGGCCTTGCTATCCACCTCAACCACTGCTTTGGATTTTTAGATTTTTAGATTTAGAGATACAGCGCGGAAACAGGCCCTTCGGCCCACCGAGTCCGCGCCGCCCAGCGATCCCCGCACATTAACACTATCCTACACACACTAGGGACAATTTTTACATTTTACCCAGTCAATTAACCTACATACCTACACGTCTTTGGAGTGTGGGAGGAAACCGAAGACCTCGGAGAAAACCCACACAGGTCACGGGGAGAACGTACAAACTCCGTACAGACGGCGCCCGTAGTCAGGATCGAACCCGAGTCTCAGGCGCTGCATTCGCTGTAAGGCAGCAACTCTACTGCTGCGCTAACGTGCCACCCAATTTTAGGCTTTGGATTTAGAGTTGCATTTTCTCACCACCCCCTGGAAAAAAAAACCACAAATTCTTCCCAGTTATTCATTGGAATTATTAATGGCGATTAATAATCCCAAAGCTAATAATTCGGGACGACCTGAAAAGTCACCTATTCACGTTCTCCAGAGATGTTGCCTGACCCGCTGAGTTACTCCAGCACTTTGTGTCTTCTCTTATAAATCAGCACCTGCAGTTCCTCATGCCGGCTGAAGACTGTAGGCAGGAGTGATCCCATGACAGCGGTGTTTAGTGTGTAAATAAATATGGCAGGTTATGTGCTGGGCTGTCGGAAAAAAAATTTTGTTTCATATCTTGCTTTCCAAGCTTTGGGGAAGCCTAAAGCACTTTGTTGAGAATAAATGATGTTAAGTGCTGACAGTGTTGTTATGCAGGCTAATAACAACACAAACAGCAAATGCCATTTATGTCACACTTTTCACCGAAAATAGCACTAAACACTTCACAGAAACGTTTTCAACCTGAAGTGGCGGAATCACACAAGCAGACCGGGTTAGCACGCAACAAAAGCTTCTCACTGTACCTCAGTACACCTGACAACAAAACTAAACTCAAACTGAAACTCGGCAGGCCTGATGCATTGGACCACAAGGCCAAGGGAAGTTTAGAGAGGCACCTTCAAGCAGGGAGGAGGATTTGAGAAATTTAGAGAAAGCATCCTTGACTCTGGTTAGTGTCAGAAACAATTCGGTCATTCTGCAGACCCGCTGAGTTACTCCAGCATTTGATTTAGATTTAGAGCAGAAACAGGCCCTTCGGCCCACCGGGTCCACGCCGCTCAGCGATCCCCGCACATTAACACTATCCTACACCCACGAGGGACAATTTTTACATTTGCCCAGCCAATTAACCTACAAACCTGCACGTCTTTGGAGTGTGGGAGGAAACCGAAGATCCCGGAGAAAACCCACGCAGGTCACGGGGAGAACGTACAAACTCCGTACAGACAGCGCCCGTAGTCAGGATCGAACCCGAGTCTCCGGCGCTGCATTCGCTGTAAGGCAGCAACTCTACCGCTGCGCCACCGTGCCGCCCCTTTGGATCTATGATCAATGATCAGCGTGGACTTGTTGGGCCAAAGGACCCATTTAGATGCTCTATCTTTGAATCAATCAATACATTGCCTGGGCACTGTTTAAATGTTAGATTCAAGAGCTTGCATGAATGGCGACAGGGTTATCATTAGGTTAGACACACGGGAGAACTAGCATTGTGTTCGACTTCAGCAGCTACCTGTTCGTCCGGTTTTGATTGAATGCCAACGGAATCCATCACTCATTTTCAAGGCCTCTCGGGGCCCTTTACCCACTGCCACCTGTGACCTTTCACCTTTATCAGAGCACTTCAAACAATTTGACTCGGGCGACATGAGGAGGTCAGAAACTAACGGCAAGCAGAAGCAAAGATGTGAAGCTCCATTGCACAGCGAAATTGAGTGACTGAAAGATTTATTGGTTTACTCCCAATTCATCACCCAAGTCACACAAAGTGCTGGGTTAACTCAGCGGGTCAGGCAGCACCTGTGGAGAACATGCATCGGTGACGTTTCGGGGCGGGACCCTTCTTCGGACTGAAGAAGTGTCCCAATCCGAAACGTCACCTTTGTTCTCCAGGGATGTTACTCCATCTACGCTAGTCCCACCTGCCTGCGTTTGACCCAGATCCCTCTTTTCCTTTCCTATCCATGTACAGTCGTAATGTCTTTTAAATGGTGTTGTGGTACTTGCCTCAAATACTTCCTCCGGAAAAAATAGACACAAAAAGCTGGAGTAACTCAGCAAGTCAGGCAGTATCTTTGGCGATGGCTTTTTCTCCAGAGATGCTGCCTGACCTGCTGAGTTGTTCCTGCATTTTGTGCATTTTTTTTTGTTAACCAGCATCTGCAGTTCCTTGTTTCTACTTCCTCTGGCAGCTAATGCCACATACCCACCAAACTCTGTGTGGAAAAAGATAGCCTCAGGTTCCAATTAAACAGTTCCCCTCTCATCTTAAACTTGTGCTCTTTAGTTCTTAGTTTAGAGATACAGCATCGGAAATAGGACCTTTGGCCCACCGAGTCACCGGGGCGGCAGAGTGGTAGAGTTGCTGCCAGAGACCTGGGTTCGACCCTGACGATGGGTGCTGTCTGCACGCAGCTTGTAAGATCTCCCTGTGATCGCGTGGGTTTTCTCCGGGTGCTTCGGTCTCCTCCCACACTCCAAAGACATACTTTGTCTTTAATCGGTTAATTTAGTAGGTTAATTGGCTCCGGTATAATTGTTAACTGTCCCTAGTGTGTAGGATAGTGTTAGTGTACAAAGTGAATGCTGGTCAGGATGGACTCGGTGGGCCAAAGGGCCTGTTTCCATGCTGTATATCTAAAGTCTAAAAGTCTAAAGAGTCCACACTGATCAGAGCACCCAGAGAAAACCCACGCAGGTCACGGGGGAGAATGTACAGACAGCACCCGCAGTCAGGATCGAACTCGGGTCCCAGGCCCAGTACGGCAGCAACTCTACCACTGCACCAATGTGCCGCCCTATTGAAGATGGCAGCCCCTTTCAAGGACAATTATGGATGGACAATTAATGTTGGCACTGCCCAGGTCCAGAACAAAATATACTGTAAATCGATAAAAAACGCATCTGTACTCATGCCCACTGAGTTCTTTCAGTAAAGGCAGAAGATGGATAGTGAAGAAGGGTCTCGACCCGAAACGTCACCCATTCCTTCTCTCCCGAGATGCTGCCTGACCTGCTGAGTTACTCCAGTATTTTGTGAATAAATACCTTCGTTCAGTAAAAGCAGGCTGCCTGAGCTTTGCAGAAACACTCAGTGTGTTCATCTTTCAACCTTACTCGACTTTACCACACAGCACAGTTTGTGGTTCGCGCAGCAAACAGTTCGGATGGGAGATCGATGTGAAAACTCAACACTCAGCAGAAGCCAGCAAACTCCAACCCACGAGTGGAGCCACAGTTTCCTCTCGCTGCGTTGGCTGACAGCCGACCGCAGCACAAGCACACGGGCCTCTCCTTAAACCAAGCCTCACAGAGAAAAGGAACTACTTTGTCCAAATTGCAAGCCTTCGCTTCGACGGGCACCTCACCACTGCTCAGGGCATTCGCTCCCTCCGCCACCACCGTGTGGCAGCACAGTGGTGCAGCTGGTAGAGCCGCTGCCTCACAGCCGCCAGAGACCCGGGCTCCATCCAGCCCTCGAGTGCCGTCTGCCTGGAGATTGCATGCCCTCCCTGTGACCGCGCCGGTTGGCCCCGCTTTCCTCCCATGTCCCAAAGATGTGTGGGTTTGTAGGTGAAGTTGGTCTCTGCAAAAATTGCCCCAAACGGGCACAGAGTGGATGAGAGAGTGGGATAACATAGAACAGGTATGTAGGTTAATTGACTGGGTAAATGTAAACATTGTCCCTAGTGTGTGTAGGATAGTGTTAATGTGCGGGGATCGCTGGGCGGCGCGGACTCGGTGGGCCGAAGGGCCTGTTTCCGCGCTGTATCTCTAAATCTAAACGAGTGTGAACGGGTGATCGATGGTCGGCGTGGACCCGGTATCTTCCAGTTCATTCAATCACCTCTCAATCCCACCGTCCCTCCCGCAAAGGAGGAAAGGCGTTTCAGATGCATGTGCAACACCAGTCCTGAAGGTTCCACTCAGTCACACGCGGACGGACATATGTCACCATTGTATCATTGTCGCTGCATCTAAATCCTGGGACTCCCTCCTCAAAGGGAATGTTGGAGGACATTCACCAGAAGAGCTCAAATAACAAAGATGACTAATATTCACCCTCTCAAAAGACAATAAAAAACGACAAAGAAATACTTGTGTGGACTGCGACACCAGAATCCTGAGAATCATTTTGAAAGGAACGCAGGTTTAAGTGAGAGGAGAAAGACTTCATAGGAACCTGAGGGACAACTATTTCACACAGGGGGTGATGGGTAAATGGACAGAACTGCCAGAGGTGGTAGAAACAAAGAACAGCAGATAAAGGTATAAACTTTGATTTATCTTTGGTGTAAACTGCAGATGCTGGTTTACACCAAAGATGGACACAAAGTGCTGGAGTACCTCTGCCAGTGCGTTAATGTGCTGCCCAGATATCCTAATTATTTCTTCCAAGACCTGGCATTATATCTTGGAAAATTGAGCAATGTACAAATGGGCTCTGCATTTATCAAAACACCAAGTTGTTAAACCACAAACTGCTCCCAGGCTCTGCTCAAATTTCCCCTCAATATCAGTGGTTTGGTGCTTTGCCAATCTAGTGAGAGCTTAACTATCCTTTCTAGCGTTACATTCGAAAAGACATCGAAATCTCCTTGCCAGTAGTACTGTTCGATGGAATGGAGAAACTGCAGACACCCGGGTTGGAATAACTCAGACCCTGGCGATCTCTCAGGACCTCAGTTAAATGCCCATTTTGGTGTGTAGGTCAGGACTGTTAAAATATCCTTCGATCCATGCTTGGGTAGAAGACATTAGTGCAGATAACCTATTCTCAACTAAAGTCCTGACATTTTCCGGACAGAAGCTTAAGCACATTTCCCCTCCAGTATATTGATTCAGTCAGACACAAAAGGGCAGCAGTCACACAACACTGATTTAGAATTATATTCTTGGGTCAAAATCCCAGAATACCCAGTGGCGCAGCTGCTGCTACCTCACAGCGCCAGAGACCAGGGTTCGATCCTGACCTCGGGTGCTGTGTGTTGCCAGGAGTTTGCACGTTCTCCCTGTCAACGCTTGAGTTTCCTCCGGGTGCTCAGATTTCCTCCCACCTCCCAGAGATATGCAGGGTTTGTAGGATAATTGGACTCTGTGCATTGCCTCGACTGTGTAGGAAGTGGATGCAAAAATGAGAGAACGCAGAACTGGTTATGAAGGGGTGCGGTCGATATGGACTCGGTGGGCTGAAGGGCCTGTTTCCAAGCTGCATCTTTCAATTAAAAAAACACTGTGCACTCAGACCAATAGTACAGTGGTAACGCCTTCATCTCATGGCCTACAACTGTTTAACTGTTACACAGAGGGTGGTGAGAGCCTGGAACACACTGCCCGGAGTGGTGGGTGAAGCAGATATGTTAGTGGCATTTCAAAGACTTGGGGATAGAGTCTTAGAGTGATACAGTGTGGAAACAGGCCCTTCGGCCCAACTTGCCCACATCGGCCAACAATGTCCCAGCTGCACTAATCCCACCTGCCTGCGTTTGGTCCATATCCCCCCAAACTTATCCTATCCGTGTACCTGTCCAACTGTTTCTTAAACGATGGGATAGTCCCAGCCTCCTCTGGCAGCTCGTTCCATACACCCACCACCCTTTGTGTGAAAAAGTTACCCCTCGGATTCCTATTAAATCTTTTCCGCTTCACCTTGAACCTATGTCCTCTGGTCCTTGATTCACCTACTCTGGGCAAGAGACTCTGTGTATCTACCCGATCTATTCCCCTCATGATTTTGTACACCTCTATAAGATCATCCCTCATCCTCCTGCGCTCTGTGGAATAGAGACCCAGCCTACTCACTGAACTGTTCAAGCATAACAAATGATCTTAACAAGATGAGTGCGTGTACGTGTACATCTGTATGATATATAAATATATACACATACATACACATGCACACACACACACCACAAAAAGACTTGTAGACAATGAACACAACTCAATAAATCCCATCCAATCTTCATTTGAAATGTAAGAGAGGTAAACAAGAATTAGTTGCCATTATTTTATAGCATTATTACTGAGACACATGGATATGCAAGGAATGGAGGGATGTGGGTTGTGTATAGGTAGATAGACAAGTGATGTGTGCGAAGGAACTGCAGATGCTGGTTTAAACCGAAGATAGTCACAAAAAGCTAGAGTAAGTCAGTGGGACAGGCAGCACCTCTGGAGAGAAGGAATGGGCGACGTTTCGGGTCGAGACCCTTGTTCAGACTGGTTAATGGTTTAGGGGAATATTGGTCAAATGTAGGCAAATAGCTGACAGCTCAGATGGGAGTCTCTAGTTAGGGAAAAGGGGAAATGAGAGATATAGATGATGATGTAGAGAGATAAAGAACAATGAATAAAAGATATGCAAAAACGTAACGACGATAAAGGAAACAGGTCATTGTTATCTGTTTGTTGGGTGAAATCGAGAAGCTGGTGCGACTTGGGTGGGGGCCATATCTCTCATTTCCCCTTTTCCCTAACTAGTCTGAAGAAGGGTCTAGACCTGAAATGCCACCTATTCCTTTTCTCCAGAGATGCTGCCTGTCCCGCTGAGTTACTCCAGCATTTTGTGTCTATCTCTGGTTTAAACCAGCATCTGCTGTTCATTCCTACACATTTTGAACAGCGTGGGCGGGTTGGGTCGAAGGGCTTGTTTTCGTGTTGTATAAGTTCATGACTGGTTGCTGGGGCCATGGGATTTACGCAGGTTCTTGAACACAATGCATGGGTTTGTTTGCAATAGGCCACGGCCTAATCCAGATGCATTCTGATCCAGACAGCCTCCAGAATCGCAGTGACAAAGCCATGTGTTGAAAAATGTTAGCTTGAAACAATGTGGAATATCACGGCTAGATAAATACGCACAGAATGATTGGAATGTTTTTTACTGGATGAACCTGATGCTCTCCTGTTGATTGATTGTTTGCTCAGCCGTGTGTAATAGTTCCTTTGACTCAATGGGTAAGCATTCCTTGTGGTATGAAACCGAGACTGCCACCCAGCCTTGGCGGGTTTCAGATTTGATTCCTATCTTTGGTTCACGAGCTTTCCTTGGCAGGCACTAAAGATTTGTTTATCCTCTCACAGGATGTGGGCAGAGTAGGCACGCCCATCGCTTAAATGTCCTTATAAAGGTGATATTGAGCTGTCTCAAAGAACAAACAGCACGGCACAAGTACAGGCCCCTCGGCCCACAATACCTGTACCGAACATGATGCCGAGACCATCATTTATCTACCGAAGATAAACACAAAAAGCTGGAGTAACTCAGCGGGACAGGCAGCATCTCTGGAGAGAAGGAATTGGTGACATTTCGGGTCAAGACCCTTCTTCAGACTAGTTAGGGAAAAGGGGAAATGAGAGATATGGCCCCCACCCAAGTCGCAGCAGCTTCTCATTTTCACCCAAACAGATAACAATGGCCTGTTTGTTTCCTTTATCATCTTTACGTTTTTGCATATCTTTTATTCATTGTTCTTTATCTCTCTACATCATCATCTATATCTCTCGTTTCACCTTTTCCCTAACTAGTCTGAAGAAGGGTCTCGGCCCGAAACGTCAACCATTCCTTCTCTCCCGGGATGCTGCCTGTCCCAATGAGTTATCCCAGCATTTTGTGTCTATCATACTGGTCAAAATGTTGAATTGAGCTAATTTGCCAGTTTTTGACCTCAAGAGTCAAGAGTGCTTAATAAAGCTCTAAATGATTACTATCTATGTCCTTGTCTAAATGTCTTTTAAACATTGTAATTTACCTACCTCACCAGCTTCCACCGGTAGCTCACTCTGTGTACCTAACAGCTTCTATGAGGCTCAGGTCCCTGTTAAATCTTTCTCCTCTCACCTTAATCCCTGATCTTCTGGTTTTAGACTTCCCCCGCCCTGGGAGAAAGACAATGGCCATAAGGCATAGGAGTAGAATTAGGCCATTCGGACCATCAATTCTACCCCACCATTCGATCATGGCTGATCTATTTTTTTCCTCTCTCGACCCCATTCTCTTGCCTTCTCCCCGTAACCTTTGACACCCTTACTAATCAAGAATCTGTCAATCTCTGCTTTAAAAATGCCCACTGACGTGGACTCCACAGCCATCTGGGCAATGAATTCCACAGATTCACAACAGATGAACATTCACCGGTCTAAGCCCCTCATGCTTTTATATGTGTAGAAGGTCACCCCTCACCCTACACTCCAGGCAAAATAGTTGCAGCCTATCAAATCTCTCCTTAATTCTGAAGCCCTCCAGCTTTGTGAATCTTTTAGACTTTCGGCCCCAGAGTCCGAGCCGACCAGACATCATTCCGTAACACTATTCTACACAGTAGGGACAATTTTACAACTTACCGAAGCCAGTTAACCTACAAACCTGTACGCCTTTGGAATGGGAGAGGAAACCGGAGCACCCGTAGAAAATCCACACAGTCAAGGGGAGAACACACAAACTCCGTACAGACAGCACCCGTAGTCAGGATCGAACCCGGGTCTCTGGCGCTGTAAGGTCGCAACTCTACCGCTGCGCCACCCTTCACCTTGTTCATCTTAATGATGTCCTTCCTAGAGCCAGGCGACCAGAACAACACACAATGTGTTGTCATGCTCCTGACCCAAGCATGGAACAAAGCCGACGATAGACACGAAATGCTGGAGTAACTCGGCGGCATCTCTGGAGGAAAGGAATAGGTGACGTTAGGTACAATAGGTGTCAGGGTGGGGGAACGAGGCAAAGAGACAAATCCATAAAGGGAGTCCTCCTCCTGGAATTATGAACAGGAACATTTTCCCACAAAAAAAATAACAATCTGGGAATCCAATTTCCAGAACATGGTCAGAAATTCAAGAATCTGCAGAAAAAAAAAAAAAATTTCACCTTCAGTCAATAAGAGTGATTGTAGATAGACAGAAAATGCTGAGATAACTCAAGGGTCAGGCAGCAACTCTGGAGAAAAGGAATACGTTACGATTCAGGTTGAAACACTTCTTCAGAGTCTGAGGAGTCTGTAGAAGGGTCTGGACCTGAAGCGACACCTATTCCTTTGCTCCAGAGATACTGCCTGATCCGCTGAGTTACTCCAGCATTCGGTGTCTCTCTTCGGTGTAAACCAGCATCTGTAGTTCCTCCTTACACTTAAAACAAAGCCCGTGGCTTTTCTATAACCTGACCAGCCCTTGGGACTCCTAGGAGTGGAGCTGTCAAGACAGGTGAATAGATTGTCGAAAGAGGCAAGTATTAGCCATTGAAGAAGCTAAAACAAGTCCCAAAATCTCTTGCGCAAATCCGACATGATCACATACTTGTCTCCAAAATCCGATCAAATCCTGCAATTTTTATAAAATCTCACCCAATTTTTGTAAAACCAAAATCCCACAGTCCATAAAGGCATCAATAATAATAGAACTCATTTTTGAAAGTGCTTGTAAAAGGAAGAGGCATTCTTAGTTGTATAAAGCTCTAATTTTGATAATGTCTTCAAATTCGTCACTCTCAGTGCCATTAGCTAAAAGTACAACAACCTCTTGCATTTTTTGACCTTTTAAAAACTCAATTTCTGTCGATTTATTTTTTTCCAGCTATTTGCTACGTTTTGTTTTTTTTAAATCAGCAGATGGATTTTGTCTGGGGGAGTTAGTTCCTGTGCAAAACTGCAACAAGTGAAGACATTATCAAGGGGGTAGGTATGAATGATGTGTGCAAGGAAACAATGCATAGTGATGACATAAGCATGGGAATAACATGAGTGAGATAAATAATGATAGACCTTTCCTTTGAATTCTGTAATAAAACACATCTTTAGCAATCCAAAATCAAACACAATGAATGCCAGATGCATTTGCAACACCAATTCGCATGTGTATACTGTAGCTATACGCCACACGTTCTTTTTTCTCCAGAGATGCTACCTGACCCACCAGTTGTTTTAGTTGAGTTCAGTTTCGTTTAGAGATACAGCGTGGAAACACCAAGTCCGCACCGACCAGCGATCCACGCACATTAACACTATCCTACACACGCTAGGAACAATTTACGACTCACACCAAGCCAATTTACCGACATACCTGTACGTCTTTGGAGTGTGGGAGGAAACCGAAGATCGGGAAGAACGTACAAACTCCGTACAGACGGCGCCCGTAGTCGGGATCGAACCCGGGTCTCCGCCGCTGCAAACGCCGTAAGGCAGCAACTCCGCCGCTCGTCAGGCATGATCATGTACAGCTCCAGCAAATCTCCTCTCAACCACATTTGCTTTGAGGAGACCGAGCACAGCTTCTCCTGGCTAACCCGTACTTGAAATTCCTCATTCCTGGAGCCAATTCTAGTCATCTTTTCAGCACGCTTTCTTACCTTCACACACTCGGTAAATGTGGCAACCAAAATATTGGTCAAATACTCCTCCCCTCCATTCCCCTCACCCCCAGCCCCTACAAGACCTACATGGGGAATTCCCCATGTTGAAGGCTTCCATTTTGTGTTCACAACAGGCACAAAATGGCCCACAGCGCCGGCTGAATTGGAAGAAAATAGGGCCAGTGCGTAACCAAGGCAACAGACATGGGCACACAGTATCAAACAGTACTCACTTTGTAAACAGATTAGGATCAGTCTATAATAGAAAGAGCTTATTATAGAGTAATTACAGCCTAACGACAGGGCAGGATGTCCTGAATGAAAGCTCTAAACTGAATGCACAACCTATAGTTTTCAACTTTCAAAGATAAACACTGATAAAAAAAAGGAAAACAATCTCTATTTCCGATCGCTCCACACCCAGGCAATGGGAAAACTGCTTTGTAACTAAATCGTCTTAACTAGGAGCTGAGTGTTAGCTAACAGTGGACAGCAAAATACTGTACCTTTGGGAGTTATCTGAACTTTGGATGTTGTGGTCTTACAATGCACCCACTATAAAAAAACATTCTGACTTTATAATGTGGAAAGCTTAAATTAAAAAGTGATGCCATTCGATTCATTCACCACAAACTCTTTCATTAGTATTCTTTACTTTCTTTGATGTTATCTACAAATGTCCACCGTTCCTTAAATGACCAATCTTTTTTTCTTTGCAAATAAATCTAATGCTGAATCAACTATTTGCCCGTAACAAACATTTAAAGAACATTTGGACAGGTACATGGATAGGATAGCTTTAGAGGGATATGGCTCAAAAGCAGGCAAGTGGTTCTAGTGCAGATGGGGCATGTTGGTCGGCGAGGGCAAGTTGGGCCGAAGGGCCTGTTTCCATGCTGTATGACTCCACAAGCATCACACGGAGGGTGGTATGGAGGCACAGCTGGTAGAGCCGCTGCTTCACAACTGCAGAAACCTGGGTGTGTCGGAAGGAACTGCAGATGTTGGTTTAAACTGATGGACACAAAAAGCTGGAGTAACTCAGCGGGACAGGCAGCATCTCTGGAGAGAAGGAATGGGTGACGTTTCGGTCGAGACCCTTCTTCAGACTAGTCAGGGGAAAGGGCATCCCTCCCCCTCCCAAGTCGCACCAGCTTCTCGTTCTCACCCAACAAACAGCTCACAATGGCCCGTTTCCTTTATCGCCGTTACTTTTTTGCACATCTTTCATCCATTGTTCTTTATCTCTCTGCATCATCATCTATATCTCTCGTTTCCCTTTCTCCTGACTAGTCTGAAGAAGGGCCTTGACCCGGAACGTCACCCATTCCTTCTCTCCAGAGATGCTGCCTGTCCCGCTGAGTTACTCCAGCTTGTGTCTATCGTGCGTTTAGCAGTGGTTTCTCACTGAGTGGAGTTGCGTTCAGTCAGCGGGTCAGGCAGCATTTTTGGAGAAAATGAATAGATGACCTTTCGGGTCGAGATCTTTTGCAGTCTGAAAAAAGGTCTTGACCCAAAACGTCACCTATTTGCAACCCAGATTTGACCCTGACCTCAGGTGCTGCCTGTGTGGAGTGTGCACGTTCTCCCTCTGAGTTTCCTCCGGGCGCTCTGGTTTTCTCACACAGCCGAAAGATGCGTGGGTTTGTAAATTAACCACCCCCTGGAAAACTGCTCCTAATGTGTAAGGAATGCATGAAAAAGTGGGATAAGATAGAATAGGTGTGAACAGGTGATTGATGTTTAATATGGACTTGTTGGGCCGAAGGGCCTGTTTCTGTGCTAGATCTCCAAATGTTAGAACAATCCATTGGTGGAGTCTGAGCCTCCCTGGGCTCACTGGATTGCAATCCAAGAGTCAAGAGTGGTTTATTGTCATATGTCCCAGGTAGAACAATGAAATTCTAACTTGCAACAACAGCGCACGGCACGGTAGCGCAGCGGTAGAGTTGCTGCTTTACAGCGAATGCAGCGCCGGAGACTCAGGTTCGATCCTGACTACGGGTGCTGCACTGTAAGGAGTTTGTACGTTCTCCCCGTGACCTGCGTGGGTTTTCTCCGAGATCTTCGGTTTCCTCCCACACTCCAAAGACGTACAGGTATGTAGGTTAATTGGCTGGGTAAATGTAAATATTGTCCCTAGTGGGTGTAGGATAGTGTTAATGTACGGGGATCACTGGGCGGCACGGACTTGGAGGGCCGAAAAGGCCTGTTTCCGGCTGTAGATATATGATATGATATGATAACAGACTATGTAAGCAGAGTACATGTAAATAATACAATAAAAGAGAGTGTGTATAAAAACATATACATACAAATATACACACACATACACAAACACACACATATATATATACACATATATACAATATGTACACGTATGTATATATACACATACATAAATACAGACACACATATACATGCACATACATACACACACATACGTATACATATATATGTACATACTTATATAAATATATCCAGAGAGTGAATTAGAGTAGTCTTCATTCCTAAGAGACATTGTTTCTTAAATTTCATTCCCCTCTGCCCCCGTGAGATAAAGAGGCAGCACAAGTGTGTATAAGCAGAGGAAATAAGCAAAGATTCTTCACAAATGGTCAGCAACCTTCTCGTTCCCAAAATAGGGCAAAGCGGCTATTCCTGGGAACATTAGAACAGATGTAATGGATGGGAGATTGGCCAGCAAGTTTTGGGAAAAGAGCCAGTTTTTGCCTTCCTTGTTGGGAATCAGGTCATCAGATGCACAGTGCCGAGGGGAAGAGCAAAGCCAACCCTATTGCTCATTTTGTAAGCCAGCTGGCAATTATTAGGGGTGGCACAGGGTTTGTCTGCCAAATGTATCTGTGGGTGGATAATGACTAACAACTAAACTCTGACCACTAAGAATATAATGATACACTTCAGCATATCACAGGCGATTGGTATGGGCCATTAATCCATATGGGATAATGCGTGTATAAATAGAAACCTGTCAATAGATTAAAATGTCTTTGTGTAAAACTGCATGTCCTGTGAAGGCATCAATTACTTGTGTAAAAACTCTCTGGCCATATATTCACATTTTTCGATTTATTACACTCGCTTAAGCTCCAATTATAGTGGCTTCTTGCGTTTGGTGGAACACATGAGAGTAGGAACAGGAGTGGGTAACCTGGCCCTCAATTCAATTCTAGAACGTCAATGTTGATTTGCCTCAGGCCTCCTCTCCTCTTCGGTGTCAGCTCCACCTAATGCTCGTTTCCAGCTTTCGCTCCCCCACTACAATCTGGCTGAAGAAGGGTCCCGACCTGAAACACTGCCTTGTCCAAGTACTCCACGGTTGCTGCCCGACCTGTTGAGTTACTCCAACACTTTGTGTTCTATGCATGACTCCAGCATCTGTATGCTGGTTTAAACCAAAGATAGACACACAATGACTGAAGAAGGATCTCGACCTAAAACGTCACCCACTCCTTCTCTCCAGAGATGCTGCCTGTCCCGCTGAGTTACTCCAGCATTGTGTGTCTATATTTTATTTCGACATCTACCCTATTACATCCCCTTGTGACCATCCATGTTTCAATAAGAGCATCTCCCCATTCTTCTACACCCCAAAAGAATGCAGATCTAATTTTTTTAACCATTTTTGAGGCAAAAAGCCTCTCATCTCACGAATTGTCAACTGAAGATCTTCCGGGCTGTCACCGATGCCAGTTTACTTTCTTGTAAAACTAAAACTGTAGACAATCTTCCTATTGTGGTTGCACCAACACTCTGCATCAATGTGTCTCCATTTCTACATTCCACCCCCTCTGCAATGGACATAAATCCAAATAATCACAAATACTGTTTTGTACAGTTTCCATCCAGTCGGCATATTTGATTGATCAAAAGATACAGCATGGAAACAGGCCCTTCAGCCCACAACGACCATCGATCAGCCATTCATTCTAGTTCAGAGGTATCCCGTTTTCTCATCCACTCCTTACAGACCAGGGGCAATCTACTAACCAACAAATCCGCACGTCTTTGGGATGTAGGAGGCAACCGGAGCACTCAGAGGAAACCCACGCAGTCGCACGTGGAATGTGCGTGCTGTACACAGACAGCACCTGAAGTCAGGATTGAACCCGGGTCTCCGGTGCTGCGAAACGACGGCTCTGCCAGCTGCTCCGTAATAAATACTATTCATCCACGAAGATGGGATCAAGACTTCACCATCTGACAGAGCCCAGTCACAGAGTCAAACAACATGGAAACAGGCCCTTTGAGTCAACTCATCCATGCCAACCAAGATGCCCCATCCAGTACAAGTCATATTTGCCTGCGTCTGGCCCAGGACCCTCCACACCACTCCCACCCTTGCCCCTGTCCAAGGTCAGGTCATTCAAAAGAAAGTTATCAATGGAAAAATAACTTGCACAACCAATGCAGGTATTGAAAAGCTGCAGTGAGGAACATCTTAATATTGCAAGGATAGCAAGTGGACACAGGTCAGACCATCACACAAAACCAACCTCCCTTCCATTGACTCCATTTATACCTCACGCAGCCTCGGCAAGGCCAGCAGCATAATCAAGGTCGAGTCGCACCCTGGCCACTCCCTCTTCTCCCCTCTCCCATCAGGCACAAGGTACAGAAGTGTGAAAACGCACACCTCCAGATTCAGGGACAGTTTCTTACCAGCTGTAATCAGGCAACTTAACCACCTTACCAACAACTAGAGAGCAGTCCTGAGCTGCTTTCTATCTCATTGGAGACCCTCGCACAATCTTTTAGGGGACTTTACTAGATTGTATCTTGCATTAAACGTTATTCAGGTTATTCCCTTTATTACATATCAGTACACAGTGGATGCCTCGAATGGAATCATGTATTGTCTTTCCGCTGGTTAGCACGCAACAAAACTGTACCTTGGCACACGTGACAATAACCTAAACTCAAACTCAAGGACAAGTAGACGATGGAGAGATTTAGGAATCCAATCCCAGAAGCCAGAGCCTCTGCAGCTGAACAAAGGGAGGATTACATTCAGAAACGAGCAAGACACTGGAATTCGAGAAGAATGGATGTCAGATATCAAAGCAAAACACACAAAGTGCAGGAGGAACTCAGTGGGTCAGGCAGCCTTTGTGGAGAGAATGGACAGGCATCGATCCGTCTATTTCCGTCTGTGAGAAGGACCGCCAGGGTATGCGGCAGAAAGGCTGCCGGCCCACAGCTATCCCACGGCACCAGGCTTGGCTTGCCCACCGCGGAACCTTCATGGGGGAGCCACCAAGCACGGCCGATGCTCAACCCCGAGGACCGGAGAACCGGAGAGTGGAGGGAGTCGGCGACGGCAGACGGCAAGAACAAAGGGCCGTTAAGCTCTAGCTTCCGTGTCGTCACGGTCGGCTGTGGGTGGCCGAAGGTTGAAGGTGGCCAGGCGAGGAGAGGAGAGGGACGACGGTTCGCTGGGCGTTGCGGACTGAGGCGACGGCTGGAGGCCCCGGAGCCATGACAATGGGCCTTTACTGGCCAGCTGCAGCTTGGGCTTTGAAAATGGCGCCAAAACCTGGCCGCTGGTGTGTACGGAGTTCAGAGATACAGCATGGAAACAAGCCCCATAGCTCACCCAGTCCACCCTGACCATCAAGGTGGCACAGTGTTAAGAGTTGGTGCCTTACAGCACCAGGGACTCGGGTTCAATCCTGACTACGGGTGCTGTCTGCACGAAGTTTGAACGTTCTCCCCGTGACCTGCGTGAGTTTTCTCCAAGATCTTCAGTTTCCTCCAAAGACGTACAGGTATGTGGGTTAATTGCCTTGGTATAAATGTAAATTGTCCTTAGTATGTGTAGGGTCGTAAGGTCATAAGGAATAGGAGTAGAATTAGGCCATTCGGCCCATCGAGTCTACTCCGCCATTCAATCATGGCTGATCTATCTCTCCCTCCTAACCTCATTCTCCTGCCTTCTCCCCGTAACCTCTGACACCTGTTAAGGTGTGGGGATCGCTGGTCGGTGCGGACGCGGTGGGCCGAAGGGCCTGTTTCCGCACTGTATCTCTAAACTAAATGAAACTAAACCCGTTCACATTGGTTCTAAGTTACCACACTCCCTACACGCCAGGGTGCAGTTTACAGAGGCGAGTTGACCTACAAACGCGCACGTCTTTGGGATGTGGGAGAAAAGTGGAGCACCCGGAGGAAAGCCACGCCAAGGACTTTGCAAATTGTTGATGCCCGGGCAAGAACTTTAAAATCACAGTGTCATAGGAGCAAAGGATCAGCGCAGCAATTGGTCAGATTACTGAAGGACAACATGCAGGAGAACTGCCACCTTGAAATAACACCTTAATAATAATATAATTATTAGAGTGCCAGATAGGAGTCACATTACTGCGTCTGGAACTGCCCTGGAGAATTAAAAGGGCACACACAGCTTGGGCCAAGGAGGTACTCCCGAGTAATTTTAACGGGCTGAGAGAGAGCGGTAAATCAACGCAGTCAGCAGAAGGAATTATTGTCAAATTATTCAAAATGAAAATTATAGAGAATTTGCTGTGGAAAGTGCACTTTGGGGACAGCGTGAACAAGGAATTTGTACGTGGTGAGGAAGTCATAACTTGAGAGGAGGCAATGACTTTGGATTTCTGGTCGCCAACACTCTCAACCAAAGTGGTCTCCCTCATTGTAAACGAAAATGAAGGCCTGCATTGGAGCCGGGCTGGTCATCTCGGCTGTCATTGTTTTGACTTGGTTTCTCCTCTTCCATTTGTACGGTCTGGCCTGCTGGGCATGTTCCACACACTCACCATTCACAACACATTGTTGCCCAGACAATGAAGCAGAATGGGTTTGTTGCAGGTGCCCCCTCCATCCCCCCCCATTAACCCATTTAAAGGGGGCAAGTTAGACACCACCAACAACATTCCTTTAGTTTGACCCAACCCTCCCCCATCTTCCATGCTACTGAGAGCTCATGTTTGCCTCTTTCCCAGGTCTGAAGGAGGATTGCAGACCTGAGACATGAACCCTTCCCCACGGACACACAAAGTGCTGGAGAGACGAGGAATGAGTCTGACCCAAAACATCACCAATCCATGTTCTCCAAAGATGCTGCCTGACGTGCTGAGTTACTCCATTGTCGTTTTTTTGTAAACCAGCATCTGCAGTTCCTTGTTTCTACATTATATCCCTTTCCACAGATACTGGCTGACTTACTGAGTGTTTCCAACATTTTCTGTCACTGTTTCCTTTGCCTCTTATCTGGTCTGTTGAACACTCTGTCCTTGAGGCAATTGCTGTGGTTAGTTAAGAATTTCATTACCACCGTATTGTGGGACCAGCAGAAGGCAAGATTTTTGCTCGGTTTTGCCACAAAAAAAAAGACTTGACCAGTCTTCCGATCAGGAGAGTTTGCCTATGGAACGGCATATGCCAGATCCTGAAATGATCTTGAGATTAACAACGCCGAATGAAAGCCATTTGTGTTGCGCTTTCTCACTTAGTGTCGGTGTGTTTAGGGGTGAGGCAGGTTTTAACCCAAGGTGAGGCAGCGCTCACTCTGTGCTCTTCCAGTTCCCAGATCATGCTCCCAAAATATCGATCGATTAACTGAAAGACACAGCACGGAAACAGGCTTTTTGCCCCACCGAGTTCACGCCGATCATCGATCACCCACCCGTTCACATTAGTTCTGTGTTATCACACTTTCTCATCCACTCCCTGCAGACTCAGGGAAATTTACAGAGGGCCAATCAACCGATAGACCCGCAGATCTTTGGGATGCTGGAGGAAACCGGAGCAAACCCATGTGGTCACAGAGAGAACAATAGACAATAGATGCGGGAGGAGGCCATTCGGCCCTTCGAGCCAGCACCGCCATTCAATGTGATCATGGCTGATCATTCTCAATCAGAACTTGGGTCTCTGCCGCTGTGAGGCAGCAGCCACTGTGCCACCCTAACTTGTAGGAGGAAAACAAACATTAGCTGCCTCACTATCTCCGATCTAGAGAACGGTCCTAACAATAGACAATGGCTGCAGGAGGAGGCCATTCGGCCCTTTGAGCCAGCACTGCCATTCAATGTGATCATGGCTGATCATTCTCAATCAGCACCCCGTTCCTGCCTTCTCCCCGTTCCCCCTGACTCCGCTATCCTTAAGGGCTTTATCCAGCTCTCTCTTGAATGCATTCAGAGAATTTGCCTCCACTGCCTTCTGAGGCAGAGAATTCCACAGATTCACAACTCTCTGACTGAAAAGGTTTTTCCTCATCTCAGTTACCTAACCTACCATCTACCTCATTGGAGACCCTCGGACTATCTTTAATCAGACTTCACTGGGCTTTATCTTGCACTATACATTATTCCCCTTTGCCCTGTATCTGTACACTGCGGATGGTTCGATTGTAATCATGTGTGGTCTTTCCGCCGACTGGATAACACAGAACAATAAAGCTCTTCACGTGACCTCGGTACTCGCGACAATAATAAACTAAACTAGTTTGTCTGAGGTTTTTGAGGAGGAAACTGTGCCATTCCTTGCTGGAGTCTCAAATCCAAAAGGCAGGTCATAGGTGCGTGGAACTACTTGAACTGCGGACACAAGTATTAATGCAAGCACAAGAATTAAAAGCAGAAGTCGACTTACTCTGCTGGCGTCCCGATCTCCGTCTGGTTGTGGGAGTCCAGGGGAAAAGTGGCAGAGGATCGCGAGCAGGAGGGGGGAAGAACAGAAGAGAAGGGAGTAGTTAGTAAAAAAACTCAAATCAAATGTGGTGCGGCGTTCACAGCCAGCCCGCGATGAGACAGATCCCCCCTTGAGAGTGTGTTATTGGAGAAACCAAACTCTTAATGGTGAAAAAAAATTGCACACAGTTACATCTGTATGGATTCCCAGCTCCTATAAATCATAGACCCACTTGGTGTCTCAGTGTACATTTAATTTGTTTGTTGAGCTTTCGATACAGCATGGATACAGGCTCTTCTGTCCACAGAGTCCATGCTGACCATTAATCACCCGTTCACACTCGTTCCATGTTATTCCACTTCCACATCTATTCCTTACACACTCGGGGTAATTTAAAGAGGGCAATTAACCTACAAACCTGCATGTCTTTGGGATTTGGGAGGAAACCAGAGCACCCGGAGGAAACCCACCTGGTCACAGTGAGAACATGCAAACTCCACAGAGGTCAGAATCTAAACCGGGTCTCTGGCGCCACGAGGCAGCAGTTCTACCAGCTGTGCCACCCGCATTTACCAGAATGATTAATATACAATCCCTTTGCTAACGAGAATTTACATGTTACATCCTCATCTGTTCCAAAGACACTGACTTTAGAGTTCTCATAGATTAACTGTGAACTTTATGCTTGCTGGGACTTCAGGTGTACTATGACGAGGAAGTTGAGCCAGGTACCATGGCAACGTTTAAGAAACATTTAGACAGGTACGTGGATAGGACAGGTTTAGAGGTATATGGGCCAAATGCAGGCAGGTGGGACTAGTGTAGATGGGACATGTTGGTCCGTGTGGGCAAGTTGAGTCGAAGATCCTGTTTCCACGCTGTATGACTCTATGACTTACTAGCCTGGAAATTTGATCTCAAAATCTCCAAGTAGTGAAGTCCCACCTGCCATAACTTTAGATACATTATGGTAGAATGGACATTGCACAAACATGAGCCAATCCCACAACAATAGGATTATATTGACCTGCATTGGACATCAGGAACATTGCCAACATCTGGTACAAAGATCTAATTATTTGATTGGTCCAAAAACCATCGTAAAAAAGATTTGCTTTCCAAATAAATGTCCCCAAATATGAAGATAAGTCAACGTAGGAAATGTCACCCAGACAGGTTCTGGGAAAGGACAAGCATTTCCTTGGGACGGCGAACATGTTTTTATTTGATTTTGTCGCCTGGGACAAAAACATGGAGACAAAGTGCCGGAGTAACTCAATGGTCAGGGGAGGGAGGGGCAAGGAACTGAGAGAATCCTTTTGTGTAAACCAGCATCTGCAGCTCCTTGTTTCTACTAATAGAAAATGGGCCAGCGCTTGACAGCTATGCTCAGTTTGCAGGATCTGTGCAACCTAACTTTCACTCGCTTAAAGGCCTTGCTATTCACCTCAACCACAGATTGAGTGAGGTCACCTTCAGATTTGGAGCTGCATTTTCTCAACCATTCCCTGGTCAAAAAAGAACAACTTTTTTTTCCCAGTTATTTATTGGATTTATTAATGATGATTAATCATTCCAAAGTTAATAATCAATACTGTACCACTGTACAAATTAATAAGCTGTTAGAGCTGCTGCCTCCCAATGCCAGAGACCCAGGTTCAATGCTGACCCTGAGTACTGTCTGTGTGGAGTGTGCAGGTTCTCCGTGGGTTTCCTCCAGGTGCTCCAGTTTCCTCCCACATTCCAAAGACACGTGGGTTTGCAGGTTAACTTGGCCTCTAAATTGCCCCTAGCAGGTAAGGCGTGCATGAGAAAGTTGGATAACGTAGAGCTGGTGTGAACGTGTCATCGATGGCCGACATGGACCCAATGGGCCAAAGGTCCCGCTACCATGCTGTAACTTTCAATCAATCAATACAGCTTTGGATAACTTTTCCCCAATTTTCTCCTGATTAACTCCTTATTCCAGCCATTGTGAGCTGATTGGCTCTTAAAATAGGCTGAGGAAAGGCCCCGACTCGAAACTTCACCTGTCCATCCCCCCCCACAGATGCTGCCTGACCTGCTGTGTTCTTCCACGGCTTTGTGTTTTGGGTCTTAAAATAGTTTGAAGACTTGGGGACAGAAGAGACAGGAGACAGGGTGGCATGGAGACGTGGTAGCAAAGCTACTGCCTTACTGTGCCAGAGTTCGATCCTGACTACGATCCTGACTATGGGTGCTTGTCTGTACGCAGTTTGTACGTTCTCCCCAAGACCGCATGGGTTTTCTCCAAGATCTTCGGTTTCCTCCACAAACACTCTTAAAGACGTACAGGTCTGTAGGTTAATTGGCTTCGTATAAATGAAAAACTGTCCCGGGTAGTGTTAATGTGCGGGGATCGCTGGTCGGTGCAGACTCGGTGGGCCGAAGGGCCTGTTTCCGCGATGTACTGTATCTGAGCTAAACTAAACTAAAATTGTTTTTTTTTAAACTAAGATAGACACAAAAAGCTGGAGTAACTCAGCGGGACAGGCAGCATCTCTGGAGAGAAGGAAATGGGTGACATTTTGGGTCGGGACCCTTCTTCAGACTGGTATGGGATAAGGGAAACAAGACATTTTATTTTGGGATCTTTTGTGGTACCGGCCAATATTTGCTGGCTCTCTTACCTCTGTGATGTTCCATGTCCAGATGGTTCTTGTCCTCCTTCATTGCCAAGTGGGCATGGACTCCAAGGGCACTGGAAAGAGCCAGGAGCCCCGAGCCACCGCCCATCGATGGAATCCCTGCTACCTGCAGCCCTGACGGGTGGGGGGTGAGCGGAATTGGAGGTGCGTGATGAGACAGATGCTGAAGCTGCTGCTGCTGTAAGTAAAGGTGCTGACATCAACAGTAGCACCGACAAATGCGTACCAAAGTAAACAAACTAATCGGCACAAAGTAGTTTTGCTTAGATTAAAAAACACACTCAATACACAATAGACAATCATGCCAGAGGAGTCATAGAGTCAGGAAGGAGCTGCAGATGCTGGTTCATACCAAAGATAGACACAAAACAGCTCCTCTGGAGGAAAAGAATAGGAATGTTTCAGGTCGGAACCCTTCCTCAGACTCGAAGAACTGACTGAAGAAGGGTTCTGACCCCAAAACGTCACTTAATGTTTTTCTCCAGAGATACTGCTTTACCCGCTGAGGTTGTCCAGAGTTTTGTGTCTGTATAGCTCATACAACAGAGATACCAACCCTTTGGCCCAACTCGCCCATGCTGACCAAGCTAAGTTAGTCCTATTTGCCTGCATTGGGCCAATATCCCTCTAAACCATTCCGATCCATGTACCTATCCAAATGTCTTGTAAATGCTATTATTGTACCTTCCTCAGCTACTTCCTCTGGCAGTTAATAAACCCTTCACCTTCTGAGTCGCCCTTTCAGGTTCATATTAAATCTCTCACCTTAACCTGTGGCCTCTAGTTCTTGACTTCTCAACACTGCATTCACACATCTATTCTCCTCGTGATTTATTTCATCATCAATTCCAAGAGCTCCTAAGAAGAAAACAACGACGTTCCTGCAGGGCCTTTGGTTATTGATCAGAAACAAAATGGGTGCCAATGTTTCTTCTACACGGAAGACTTGAGTCTTCCAAACCTGCAATTGCTGAACCATCTTGGATTGAACCAGTGGTCTCTGAAAAGCAGTCAATTGGCAGTGTGGAAAGAGAGGCAGAAAATGCGAGAATCACTCAGACCTGAAGGTTCTTCACATGACTGAAGAAGGGTTCTGACCCCAAAACGTCACTTTGTGTTTTTCTCCAGAGATACTGCTTTACCCGCTGAGGGTTTTGCTTTTCGCAGATGCTGTCTGCTCTGCTGAGTACTTTCAGCATTTGCTGTTGTTTTTGCTTCTGATTTCCAGCACCTGCAGTGTCTTTGATTTTCATTCATTGTAAGGTGGGAAATGTGGCGGTGAATTTTGCTCACAGTCTGATCACACGAGCAGTAGTTTCATCTATTGTAATGAGCGGGAAAGGGAGAAAAATATATCACCTAGCTTGGGATCTTGGGACAACAACTTTGTTTAACATTGTCCTTCAGAATGGGGTGGCACATTAGCACCGCGGTAGAGTTGCTACCTGACAGCTCCACAGACCCAAGTTCGATCCTGACTAGAGGTGCTGTCTGTACGGAGTTTGTACGTTCCGAATCATCCTACCACAACCAGAGAGCAGTGCTGAAATACTATCTACCTCGTTGGTGACCCTCGGAATATCCTTGATCGGACTTTGCTGGCTTTACCTTGCACCAAACGTTCTTCCCTTATCATGTGTCTGTGCGCTGTAAATGGCTCGATTGTAATCATGTATTGTCGTTCCGCTGATTGGATAGCAGGTAACAAAAGCTTTTTACTGTACCTCGGTACATGCGACAATAAACTAAACTGCAACTGTTCTCCTGTGACTGCGTGAGTTTCCTCCCACTTTCGAAAGCCCAAACATTGGCGATCCATTCCCTCCACAGATGCTGCCTGACCCGCCAAGTTACTCCAGCGCTTTCTGAGTTCTACTCAAGACGACCAGCATCTGCAGATCTTTGGTGACTGCCACGGTTTGGATGTGGCTGCAACACTCATCACATCTCACACTGAACCACGCGTACAAGATGACCACTTACCCCAATGATGGCATTCAGCTCGGCCATGGTGACCTGCTTGGCCCGCTCTATTGCCTGGACCACCTGCTGCTGGTGCTGTCATCAAACCAAACAGAGAGCTTAGACAACTCCAAAACACAAGCCAATAAAATGAAGAGATTTCAAGATTCATAAATTCATACGTTACAGGAGCAGAATTCGGCCATTTGGCCCGTTAAGCCTTCTCTGCCATTCAATCATGGCCGATCTACCTCTCCATCCAACCCCATTCTCCTGCCTTCTCCCCTTAACCTCTGACACGGCAGATGCAATGTCCTTCCCTGCACAAGAATACCCACAGAATCACCATAGATCAGCCTTTAGGCTAGAAGATATAATGCAAGGCACTGTTAGACCGTCAGTTCTGGGGCTCAGAACAGCAAGTTCCGCGGGTTAACGCATTTGATGATTGAAGCCCATCTCTATCCTCTCACAAAGCAGTGTGGTGTCATTCCGACAACCTCAAAGCCTCGCAATTAACTTCAGCAAAAGGGTTCGAGAGTACTAGCTGCCAGGAGAGGTTGATCAGTCTTAGTTTGTTTTCTGTAGAACACCAGTGGTTGAATGGAGACCTGATAGAGGCATGAAAAATTATGATAGGCATATATACACAGATGCTCCTCAACCTACTACGATGCTTCGACTTATGATATTTCGACTTTACGATGGTCCATTGTTAGCCGTGGGCGAAGTGATAACGAGTTATACAGACAGTGAAACTCAACAGGACGACAGTGAAACTAGTACGACGACTAGGTTGGGAGAGGGTCAGAGAGAGAGGGGATGCAAGGATTATTTGAAGTTAGAGAAATTAATATCATACCGCTGGATTGTAAGTTGCCCAAGCGAAATATGAGGTGCTATTCCTCCAATTTGTGTTTGGAATCACTCTGACCCTGGAGGAGGCCCAGGACAGATAGGTCAGTGTGGGAATGGGAAGGGGAGTTAAAGTGTTTTGCAAACGGGAGATCGCGTAGGCCAAGGCGGAATTTTTGCGACCGGGAGAGCAGGGTAACTTGGCCGGGATCAAGGCAGGTGGCAGGTGTTGAAGGGGTTCATTCCTGACTGTCAGCTCCTGGTAAACAGAGCCATTCACTAATCCTGCATTAGCCGACTTGTCGCGGAAGCCCGGCTGCATATTTCTTGTTGTGCTCCATGACGCTGTTTATGTTTCAATGCATTTGGCAATCAGCCGAAAGAAGGGTGGTGGATAGATGAAGCTCAAATTCAATGACAGGGTGTCAGGTGTCGAATCTTTTGGCTGCAAAAGTGTTCCCACTACAGTATCAGCAGAAATGAAAGTCCTTGACATTAATGGGAGTAAGGAGGAGATAAAGTATAAACTCCGCTGCCTGTTGTGTTAAGAGACTGATTAACTGACATTTATACGGTCATAAGTGATAGGAGCAGAATTAGGCCATTCGGCCCATTAAGTCTACTCCACCATTCAATCATGGCTGATCTATCTCTCCCTCCTAACCCCATTCTCCTGCCTTCTCCCCATAACCCCTGACACCCGTACTAATCAAGAATCTATCTCTGCCTTAAAAATATCCATTGACTTGGCTTCCACAGCCGTCTGTGGCAAAGAATTCCACAGATTCACCGCCGACTGACTAAAGAAATTCCTCCTCATCTCCTTCTTAAAGGAACATCCTTTAATTTTGAGACAATGACTTCTAGTCCTAGACTCTCCCACTAGTGGAAACATTTGCAGTTCAGTTCAGTTCAGTTTCGTTTATTGTCCCGTGTACCGAGGTACAGTGAACAGCTTTTGATGCGTGCTAACCAGCCAGCGGAAAAACAATACATGATTAAAATCGAGAAATACGCAGTGTACAAATACATGATAAGGGAATAACATTTAGTGCAAGGTAAAGCCAGTGGAGTCTGATCACAGATTGTCCGAAGGTCCTCGATGAGGTAGATGGTGGATCAGGACAGTTCTCCAGTCGCGGTAGGATGATTCAGTTGCCTGATAACAGCTGGGAACAAACTGTCCCTGAATCTGAAGGTTTGCGTTTTCACACTTGCCCAATGGGAGAGGGGAGACGTGGGAGTGGCCGGGGTGCGACTCGTCCTTGATTATGCTGCTGGCTTTGCCGAGGCAGCGCGAGGTTTAAATGGAGCCAATGGAAGGAAGACACAAAATGCTGGAGTGGCTCAGCGGGAGAGGCAGCATCTCGGGAGAGAAGGAAGGGGTGACGTTTCGGGTCGAGACCCTTCTTCAAACCAACCTCTCACAATGGTCTGGGCTGCGTCCACAAATCGCTGCAATTTCTTGCGGTCTCGGATGGAAACATAGAAACATAGAAAATAGGTGCAGGAGTAGGCCATTCGCCCCTTCAGGCCTGATGATCTGCCATTCAATATGATCATGGCAGATCATCCAACTCAGTATCCTGTACCTGCCTTCTCTCCATACCCCCTGATCCCTTTAGCCACAAGGGCCACATCTAACTCCCTCTTAAATATAGCCAATGAACTGGCCTTAACTACCTTCTGTGGCAGAGAATTCCACAGATTCCACAATACTTTTCCCCCATTTATCACCAAATGGAATTCTAGTCCGTTTTATCCTCACAACATGGCAGTGCTAAGGCCCAGTGAAGTCAAAGGTTGATTTGAAAATGTAAAACTAAATTAGCTGCAGCACAAGGAAATGTCAACACGAAGCTAAACCATTTGAGGTGAAGGCCACGATGTGAATTGAACGGGTTACGCAGTTTCTCTAATAGTTATCAGGGTCTCAAGGTTTCTCCTGTAACTATTATCAAAAGGCATTGCCCTCTAACATCGACAATGGCAACTTGCATTTATCCAGTAAAACATCTCACACCACCTCACACGATCCAGGGCGGCACAGTGCTGCAGCGGCAGAGTTGCTGCCTTCCAGTGTCACAGACCCGGCTTTGATCCTGACCTAAGGTGCTGTCTGTACGGACTTTGTACATTCTCCCCGTGACCGCGTGGACTGCGCGGGTTTTGTCTGAGTGCTCCTGAAGGCGTGCAGCGTAGGTTTACTAGGTTAATTCCCGGAATGGCGGGACTGTCGTATGTTGAAAGGCTGGAGCGACTAGGCTTGTATACACTGGAATTTAGAAGGATGAGAGGGGATCTTATCGAAACGTATAAGATTATTAAGGGGTTGGACAGGTTAGAGGCAGGAAACATGTTCCCAATGTTGGGGGAGTCCAGAACAAGGGGCCACAGTTTAAGAATAAGGGGTAGGCCATTTAGAACGGAGATGAGGAAAAACGTTTTCAGTCAGAGAGTTGTGAATCTGTGGAATTCTCTGCCTCAGAGGGCAGTGGAGGCCAATTCTCTGAATGCATTCAAGAGAGAGCTAGATAGAGCTCTTAAGGATAGCGGAGTCAGGGGGTATGGGGAGAAGGCAGGAACGGGATACTGATTGAGAATGATCAGCCATGATCACATTGAATAGTGGAGTTTCCGAATGGCCTCCTCCTGCACCTCTTGTCTATTGTTTCCGCCCACACTCCAAAGACGTACAGGTCTGTCGGTTAATTGGCTCCTGCAAATTGTAAACTGTCCCCAGTGTGTAGCCATTTGATCGGTTTATGCAGCAATTAAAAGATGGGGGTGATTGAAGGCGGAAGCTCATGAGCTCAGGGCTGTCACACAGTCACCATCAATAAAGCCCAGCATCTCAGGAGAGAAGGAATGGGTGACGTTTCGGGTCGAGACCCTTCTTCAGACTGATGTCAGGGGAGCGGGACAAAGAAAGGTTATAGGTGGAGACAGGAAGACAGTGGGAGAACTGGGAAGGGGGAGGGGAAAGAGAGGAACTATCTGAAGTTAGAGAAATCAATGTTCATACCGCTGGGGTGTAAACTGCCCAAGCGAAATATGAGATGCTGTTCCTCCAATTTGCGGTCGGACTCACTGTGACAATGGAGGAGGCCCATGACAGAAAGGTCAGACTGGGAGTGGGAGGGGGAGTTGAAGTGCTGAGCCACCGGGAGATCAGGTTGGTTAAGGCGGACTGAGCGAAGGTGTGGAGCGAAACGATCGGCGAGCCTGCGTTTGGTCTCGCCGATGTAGAGAAGTTGACATCTGGAACAGCGGATACAATAGATGAGGTTGGAGGAGGTGCTGGTGAATAAAGCCCAGAGATCCACGCAAACTCCACTGGAAAGCAGGAATTTTGTTTCTTCCCTCCTCCGAGCATTCAATGAAATAATGACCGGACGATCTGAGCTGGTGTCCAAGATCGTTTATGCCATTGATCCAGGGGTGCAGGGAGTTTTGATCTAATCTGGATTATCGCCGCAGTCTTGGATGTATTCAACCAGAGCAAAAACTGGGGCGAACCAATTCAGCGCTTCTGTCATAAGTCTTCAGCGAGCAGTGCAATCCCCAAACTATTCAACTCCAGTAATGCACCCTAGCCACAGTCTAGTTCAGAGATAAAGCATGGAAACAGGCCCTTTGGCCCACACCGACCATTACTCACCCGTTCACACTAGTTGTCCTACTGCACTCTCGGAGCAATTTGGGAGAGGCCTATTAACCTAAAACCCGCAGGGCTTTTGGAAGGTGGGAGGAAACCAGTGGACTCGGAGTCACAGTAAGAACGTGCAAACTCCACACAGACAGCAGCGGAGGTCAGGATTGAACCCGGGTTCAATCCCGAATACAGCTGCTGTCTGTATGGAGTTTGTACGTTCTCGCTGTGATAGCGTGGGTTCGCTCCAGGTGCACCGGTTTCCTCCCACACTCCAAAGACGTACAAGTTTGTTGGTTAATTGGCTTCAGTTAAAAAAATTGAAAATTGTCCCTATTGTGCAGGATAGTGCTAGTGTACGTGGTGGTCACTGGTTGGCGCTGACTCATTTCCACGCTGTATCTCTAAAAGTCTAAAGAGACAAAGTGCTGGAGTAATTCAGCAGGTCGGGCAGCATCTCCAAAGAACATGTATAAGGTAACGTTTCGGGTTGGGACCCTTCTCCTGTCTGAAGGGTCCCAACCAGAAACGTCACCTATCCATGTTCTCTGGAAATGCTGACTGGCCCTCTGAGTTACTCCAGCACTTTGGGTCCTATTACTTCTAATAAGCAGCAGACATCTAATGGGGCAGTAGCATTAGATCCAGACTGCTTGAGCTAAGAGATGGGATAGACAGAGTGGGCCAAATGGCCTCATTCTGTGAAGATCACATCAGAGGCCAACCTCCTTTTCTTTAACGCTCTTATCCCATCCCTCAACTCCTCCACAACCCTCCTTGGCTGCCAAGTACAGAGCAAAGGAGAAAACCACAATAAAAATGTTAAAATGTGGAGCAGTTCCAAGTCTCCTTCAGGATGTTGGCTCATGATTTCAATCCAAGTGCAAATAAGAAATTAAGGGAGACAAATCAGGAACAAAGCTGGAAAACTCATCTAATAAATCCAATATCCTCCGCAAATGGTAACATGATTTTAATAAGCTCGTTTTCTGGCGAGTCAAATTGATTTAATGTTTGACCGTCTCAGGTTCAACACTGCAATTAATCCTGGCCAGTTCATTAATTTAGTAGTTTCAACTCAGACATCTCTCACTGCCCTTTGCAGAGGTTCCACCGAGGAGAACCTGTTACTGCCAGCATTCTCCTTCATCAAGAGCACACTGTTCCCCAGGCGCAGTGTATGTGTGTTGGACAAGGGGATTTGGAGAGAGTTCAATAAGATGCAAGGATCAGACACACAAAGGAAGAAAATATCTTCAGCCTATTTCATGCTAAGCCACAGAACCCAGGCAGATCCTTATCCGATTTGCTTAACCTCAGATAGACACAAAAAGCTGGAGTAACTCAGCGGGTCTGGCAGCATCTCTGGAGAAAAGGAATAGGAGACGATTTGGGTCGGGACAACTTCTTCAGACAAAGTAATTGTCATCTTTGGTCTCTGCTGTTGACGTCCAAGGAAGGCAATGGCTGGAGGCCCTGCAGCATTCTGGGGCTTGCCTGGAATGGGCAAGCTCGTGACAACTAGCGCGCGGACTGGACTTCTGAAATTGGCAGCAAAACATGGCACCTCGTGCACGCGGGATGGATCAGTGGACTATTTCTGTACACCTGCTAATCGGGTATGGCGAGACATGACTGCATGACATGACAGTTTATCGTAAATAAACTTCACAGTGGGTTTGTGCTGCACACCTGTGACAATAAAAGCATCATTGATCCATTAGTTTGAGCCCAAGGTTTCCCTCATGCTCTGGCCACCATCAACCTCACCACAGCAGATAATCTTCTAGTTAGTCATTTGCCACTTGCCAGCGTTCGCTGGATGTAAATTGGTGGCTGCAATCTCCGAACACATTTCAAAAAGCGCCTCTTTGGCTGCAAAGCTTTGTGGGACCAGCTGAGGCTGTGAAAAGCGCTGCAAAAATGGACGCCTCCCTTTTCTTTCTCCGATTGGAAGCTGAGTCACTTTATTTTTTAATAAAACATTGCTTGCCTCCAACTAGCTAGTGGGTGAAAGAACCAGGTCTGGACATGACTTGAAGTGGTGACTGGGTAATTTGTGCAGGCAGGCAGTGCTTGGGGGCAGAGATGCTTGTTTACTGATTAGATGAACTCTGAATTCACTACGAGAGGATATTAGAGATATCAGTCCGTGCAGCCAGGGCAAATCAAGCATGAAGTTCTATTTTGCGCTGAGTTCCACAGCCCTCTATTTAATCATACCTGTCAAGAAGCCCACACCTTCTTCTTATTTACCATCACAATTCTTGCGCACAATTCTGAAAGGCTTTAGGCTTTAGAGGCACAGCGTGGCATCAAGCCCTTCGGCCCATCGAGTCCGCACTGACCAGTGATCACCCCGTACACTAGCACTATCCCGCACACTCGGGACAATTTACAATTTCACCAAAGCCAATTCATCTACAAACCTGCAAGTCTTTGGAGTGTGTGAAGAAACCGGAGCACCCGGAGTAAACCCACGCGGTCACGGGGAGAACGTACAAACTCCGTACAGACAGCACCCGTAGTCGGGATCAAACCGGGGTCTCCGGCGCTGCAAGGCAGCAACTCTACCGCTGAGTCACCGTGCTGCCCTGTGTGATATAAGCGCATTGAGGAAACGTTCCTGACCTTTTGTCCTCTCCCCTGGAGGACCCAGTAGCTCTCTCTGATTTCTCCCCACCCACCTCCCCCACTTAAACCAATTTGTTGAGCTGTGCAAATCACTGTGGAGCATCATTCCACAAGCCCTTTATTTTGCTCAGCTCTATTGACACACTGGTTTTAATGAGAGTATTTTACACTGTTAATGCAGGAAATTGCGGTTTAGGATGTTTGGACTGTACTCGCTGAAATACGATCCCCAGGAAGTTTGCTTGGCATTGCTGGATCAGTAAACTGTGTATCTGTGTTTGAATCCCTCAGTAAAGGGAATGTTCTGCTTGCCCGAGTATAATGTTTGAAGTTTCAGGCAGAATAAAGCATGGTTTTTAAAAATACATTTATACCAAGGGGTTCCAGATGGATCTTCAAACTGAAGATAGACAGAAAAAAGCTGGAGTAACTCAGCGGGACAGGCAGCATCTCTGGAGAGAAGGAATGAGTAACATTTTGGGTCAAGACCTTTCGTCAGACTCAAACTGCTGGAGTAACTCAGCAGGACAGGCAGCATCTCTGGAGAGAAGGAATGAGTAACATTTTGGGTCAAGACCTTTCTTCGGACTCAAACTGCTGGAGGAATGCAGTGGGTCAGGCAACGTCTGTGGGTCGGGACCTCATTGGAACTTACCGAATAGTGAAAGGCATGGACAGAGTAATAGAGGACAGAGGAAAAATAAACGCTTGGAAGGAAGAATTTTGAAGGAATTGGTACTAGCTCTGATATAACATCTGACATATCCTCAAAATGGTGTGAAATAGTGAAAGGCATGGACCAAGTGGATGCGAAGAGGATGCTTCCACTACTGGGAGAGTCTAGGACCAGAGGGCGCAGTCTTAGAATTAAAGGAAGTGTAAGAAAATAACTGCAGATGCTAGTACAAATCGAAGGTATTTATTCACAAAATGTTGGAGTAACTCAGCAGGTCAGGCAGCATCTCGACCCGAAACGTCACCCATTCCTTCTCTCCTGAGATGCTGCCTGACCTGCTGAGTTACTCCAGCATTTTGTGAATAGAATAAAAGGATGTACATTTAGAAAGAAGGAGGAGGAATTTCTTTAGGGTGTAGTGAATCTATGGAATTCATTGCCACAGGTGGCTGTAGAGGCCGTTTTGCGGCATTTTTAAGGCAGAGATCGACAGATTCTTAATTACATGAGGTGTCAAGAGTTATGGGGAGAAGGCAGGAGAATGGGGTTGTGAGGGGAAGTTAGATCAGCCATGATTGAATGGTGGAGTGGACTCTATAGGCCAAATGGCCTACTTCTGCTCCTATTACTTATGAACATATAAACTTCAAGACTGGATTGGAGAGGAGAAAGATAGTTGGAAGAGGCGAGGGGGAACGGGTGGGGGCAAGAGTTGGCAAGTGATAAGCACAGCCAGGTAAAGAGGGGTCGATTAACAGATGAGTAGGGTGGGGGAGGGGGAAACAAGGGTGAAGTTAGTGACCAACTCTGGATGCAATAGAAGACAACAAAGTGCTGGTGGTCAGGCAGCATCTACGGAGAACATGGATAGGTGACGTTTCAGATCGGGAGCCTTCTAGAGACAATAGGCGGAGAAGACAAAAGGGCTGCAGGTGGTCGGTTCTGATAAAGAGGCCGGAAGATTGGAATGTAGAACCAGAGGGAGGAATCAAGTCAAGTCAATTTTATTTGTATAGCACATTTAAAAACAACCCACGTTGACCAAAGTGCTGTACATCAGTTCAGGTACTAAGAACGAACATACAATGGCACACAAACATAACAGCACATACATAAACAGTTCACAGCGCCCCCTCAGAGGGCCTCAAACGCTAGGGAGTAGAAATAGGTTTTGAGCCTGGACTTAAAGGAGTCGATGGAGGGGGCAGTTCTGATGGGGAGAGGGGTGGGGTAGGGGTGGGTGATAAGGAAGAGAAGCTAGGAAAAGGAACAGGGAGGGAATGGGGGGGGGGAGGGGGGAGTATTAGACCAACGGGGAAGATGTGAAGGGCAGAGGAGGGCAGGCAGCAAGGGAAGGTGGTTTGCCTGATATTGGAGAATTCAATGTCCATGCCATTGGGTTCTAAGTCATCTGTGCAGAATATGAGTTGCTGTTCTTTTACTTTGAAGTGTGGCCTGACAAGCAATGGAGGCCAGGGTAAAGCAATCACGTCTTTTCTTGTCCCCCTCAAGATTTCAGCATCTGCAGTCTTTTGTGTCTCCATATTTAGAATAATATGAACGGGTGATTGTGAACGGGTGATTAATGGTCGGCAAGGACTCAGTGGGCAAAAGGGCCTGTTTGCATGCTGTATCTCTGAACTAAACCTTGGTTGATACCACACCAACATATTAGCCACACTGCATTGGGGAACAACTTGTTCAGGTCCAGCTGATCCTTTCTCAGCCTCTGCTGCTTTTTATTTACCAACTTGTGGATGTAACGATGGGACTTAGAAGCGTTACGCTTGCACGAGAATTGTAGTGATGGGTTGCTTCGGAGAGTAGAACTTAGGAAGGTGTGTGTAGTTGATTTTGCAATCAGTCTGAGTCTTTGAAAAAAAAGAGTATATTTATTTATAGCCTATTAAGACTTCAGGAAATCCCAAAGGACTTTACAGTCAATGAAGTGTTAACATGCTCACTGCAGGCCTTCACAAACACCAATGTTGGAGAAATCCCTCGCTCGTCCTTGAAAAAGATCTTTGATGCTGTCAATACTTTAATGTATCATCCAAAAGACCACAGTTCTGGGAATACAGCACTCCGTCAGCATTTCACAGTGCCTGCATCATTTTAACGCGCATGTCAATGAAAGGGGAATCAAATCTACAACCTACTGACTCAGAGCAAATTTAACCTTTAATTAGGGTCGTGGTACAGAGGCACCACTGGTAGAGCTGTCGCCTCGCACACCAGAGACGAGGGTTCGATCCTGACGTGTGTGTGTGTGTGTGTGTGTGTGTGTGTGTGTGTGTGTGTGTGTGTGTGTGTGTGTGTGTGTGTGTGTGTGTGTGTGTGTGTGTGTGTGTGTGTGTGTGTGTGTGTGTGTGTGTGTGTGTGTGTGTGTGTGTGTGTGTGTGTGTGTGTGTGTGTGTGTGTGTGTGTGTGTGGAGTTTGCACATTTTCCCTGCGACAGTGTGGGTTTCCTCCGGGTGCTCCGGTTTCCTCCCACATCTCAATGACGTGTGGGTTTTAGGTTAATTGGCCTCTGTAGTGTGTCGGAAGTGAGTGGGAAAGCGGGATAACACGTGGCCTCTGTAAATTGCCCCAAGTGAGCAAGGAGTGGATGCGAAAGTGGAATAACATAGAACTAATGTGAACGGGTGATTAATGGTCGGCAAGGACTCAGTGGGCAAAAGGGCCTGTTTGCATGCTGTATCTCTGAACTAAACCTTGGTTGATACCACACCAACATATTAGCTATTTCTTCACAAAATGCTGGAGTAACTCAGCAGGTCAGGCAGCATCTCAGGAGAGAAGGAATGGGCGACGTTTCGGGTCGAGACCCTTCTTCAGACTGAAGAAAGGTCTCGACCCGAAACGTAAAGATATATTGTATTGTATGTATTGTATTGTGTGTAGGATGGAACTAGTGTATGGGTGACCATTGATTGGCGTGGACTCAATGGGCCTGTTTCCACACAATATCTCTAAAACTAAACTGCTAAGTACCTTGAAAGTGACAGAGCAAATTGCATATTAAGCTTTGGACAAATAGTTATCTTTTGTCTTACCCAGGACCAATCTATTACATTGGTTGAATTTGAAGAACAGATTTTTTTAAAGTTAGTCGAAAGCAATATGGGGACAAATGACGGTCCTTACGATAGGATGAAGGGTTAGGTTTATTATTGTTCATGTTCGTGTTACAGGTAAACGGTTTTGTCTGGGTGCTATCCGTTCAAATCAGATAATACTGTACAAGAATAGTTTTTAGTTTAGAGATACAGCGCGGAAACAGGCCCTTTCGGCCCACCGGGTCCGCGCCGACCAGCGATCCACGCACATTAACACTATCCTATACCCACTAGGGACAATTTTTACATTTAGCCCAGCCAATTAACCTGCATACCTGGACGTCTTTGGAGTGTGGGAGGAAACCGAAGATCTCGGAGGAAACCCAGGCAGTTCACGGGGAGAACGTACAAACTCCGTACAGACGGCGCCCGTAGTCAGGATCGAACCCGGGTCTCCGGCGCTGCATTCGCCGTAAGGCAGCAACTCCACCGTGCCGCCCTAGTTTAGTTTAATTTAGTTTATTGTCACGTGTACCGAGGTACAGTGAAAAGCTTTTGTTGCATGCTAACCAGTCAGTGGAAAAACAATATATGATACAATCAAGCCAAGCGCAAGCATAACAGGTAGAGCTAAAAGAAATATGCCAGGATGCGGAATAAAGTTTCTCAGCGCTGTAGCATGACAGTTATAGAGTTAGAGTCGCACAGCGCGGAAACAGGCCCTTCGGTCCAATTTACACGTGCTGACCCAGTCGCCCCAGCTAAGCTAGTCCCCTTTGTCGGTGCCTGGCCCATATGCCACCATACCCCCTCCCATCCATGCACCTGTCCAAGTGACCCCCAAAATGCTATCACAGTGCCCCCCTCAACTACCCCCCACTTCCAGAGAACAAGTCCAATGTCCGCAATAAGGTAGGTTGGAGAATTGGGACTGTATCCCAGCTTATGGAAGGGCCATACAAAAGTCTGATAACAGAGGGGAGGAATCTGTTGGTCTGGGGCGGGAAGGAGAAGGACCGAGCTGGGAAAGGTCCTGGATTACTTTGGCTGCTTTCCCCGAGGCAACGTGAGGTGTAGATCGAGCCAATGGCAGGGAGTCAGCGAGAGTTGGACTGCTCGGGCAGATAACAGTCAGTGAAAGTGCTCTTCAGTTCAGTTTATTTTCACGTGTACCGAGGTACAGTGAAAAGCTTTTGTTGCGTGCTAACCAGTCAGCAGAAAGACAATACATGATTGCAATCGAGCCGTTTACAGTGTACAGATACCTGATAAGGGAATAATCTATCACAGGATAGATGCTGGTCACTGAAACAGGTCAAGGAACTGTAAGGCCTAGTCAGTAGTGAAGCTATGGGAGGTGGTCTGTGGCAAGTCAATGGCAGGTAAAGGGGGAAGCACAATGCAGTAAGTACTGTTCAACATGAGATGACCTGGGCATGTACGAGCCTGTCAGCGAAACAGACTCCGTGCAGGTAAATGCAACTGTAAAAGAGGGACTTTATTTACTACATGTACGGAACAGAAATTGAGTTTCTGGCACCAATCAGCGATCAACCATTATAAATAATGGGCATCCTCGTTGAAAATGTATTTTTAAAATTGATTTGTTAAGGCATGTATGTTTTTGGAAAGCTTGTTTTTGGTTGGGTTTTATGCCTCGCTGTGTCATCAAACAAGTGTGCAGAACAATGGGCAAATACCAGCGAGGGCAAGGGTCTCACTCATATTTAGAAGGTGGAACAAGCTACAAGAACTGAACTGGAATTAATTCCTTTCTTAAATCACTTCATTTTGCTTAGTAACAAGAAAAGCAGTCTTACCTCTTGGGAGAGGAAAGGTATAATTTGTGCACATATTGTGCTCAGCCTCTTCACGATTTCCGCCTGCAATATATTTAAAAAAAGACAAGTGTGACTTCACGGTGGTTTAATCATTCAACGATGGTACATATATACATTTACAAGTGGATTAACCTAGTCCTTCCACCTCACGTCACAGTCACATGGGGTCTTCATTGCGTGTCAACTTATGTGCACCTGCACAAGGTTAGTTTTACCTGGGCTTTGGCCCAGAACTACTTATACTTTGCACCAGAATAAACTAATTCATAGAATATATGTATCCTTTGTTGGATGCATTAAACACAATGCTGAACACAGCACCTGAAATTCAGCTCCACTGAAGTCAATTTCAGCTGAATTTCAATAGACAAGGTGACTCCAACATGCAAGCGATCAGCTGGAGAAACAAGGAACTGCAGATACTGGTTTACCAAAAAAAGACACAGAGTGCTGGAGTAACTCTGCCGATCAGACACCATCTCTGGAGAACACGGATAAGTGACGTTTCGTGTCAATAGACAATAGGTGCAGGAGTAGGTCATTCGGCCCTTCGAGCCAACACCACCATTCAATGTGATCATGGCTGATCGGGGTGGGGATCCTTTTTCAGACAGATTGTGGTAGGGGATAGAAAGCTGGATGAGAGGAGGGGCAAATAACTGGTTCATGGCCCTGCTTGAAGACCATGTCCATGTCTGAACATCACACATCATCAAGAGCTCGGAGAGCATGCAGAAGAGGCTTCATACAGCGGCAACCATGAGAAGGGACCTCAGTTATGTGGGAAGTTAGAGAGATTGGGATTACAGTCTTAGAGTCAACAGCACAGAATCAGGCCCTTCAGCCCAACCTGTCCATGCCAACCAAAAATGCCCCATCTAAGCTAGTTCCATATATCCATGCTTGGTCCCTATCCCTCTAAACCTATCCCATCCATGTACCTGTCTAAACGTCTTTTAAATGTCGTTGTTGTACCTTCTTCTGAACGTTCGTTCCATAAACCCTCTACCTTCTGTGTAAAAACGTTGCTCCTCAAGTCCCTATTCAGTCTTTCCCCTCTTACTTTAAACCTATGCCCTCTATTCGAGCTGAATCTGCCGATCCAAGTGCAGCCTCTAACACCCTGTACGCATGTACCATAACGCCGCAACTTCTGCACTCAGATCCCTGACTGATGAATGTCAATGTGTTAAAAGCCCGTATCATCATCCAATCTACCACTTCCAGGGAACTGTGCACCTCTTCTCTGCAACGCTCCCCAGGGCCCTACTACCCACTGGGCCCTGCCGTTTACTGTGAATGTCCTGTCCTGCCCTGGTTTGACTTCCCAAAAATGCAATACCTCACACTTATCCGAATTGTTCTGAGAATAGAAAATACTAGAGAGAGATTTAATAGGTGTTCAAAATGATGAAGGGTAATAGTATCTTCACAAATGCATTGAGACAGAGCAGATATAAAATATATGCTGTGTAGTCACATCATTATCTCCTGCCCGACAGATCACACTACAAACACACACAGATACAGAGAGAATAACATGTTGGACATCTCAGAAAAAAATTACTATCCTTCAACCAAAAAACTGCTTCTCAAGCTGATTCCACCTTCCAGTGGAGAAGTCTGTGGCCCTGCAGGTCACGGCATATCAAAATGTTTTTGAAAGGTAATTATCCTTTCAGTCTCTATCATCTCTTCAGGGAATGAGTTCCAAGCTTAAAGATGCACCATAAAAGGGTTTGCATTCATTACGAGAGAGAGAGAGAGAGAGAGAGAGAGAGAGAGAGAGAGAGAGAGAGAGAGAGAGAGAGAGAGAGAGAGAGAGAGAGAGAGAACTCTGTTCCATTGGCATGAAGGTCAGTGACTAAAACACACTAATGTAGGATTTAAGACAACTTCACGAGCTGGTAGAGCTGCTGCCTCACAGCGCCAGAGACCCGGGTTCAATCCTGACCTCGGGGGTTTCCTGTACAGAGTTTGCACATTCTACCTGTGACCACGTGGGCTTCCTCCGGGTGCTCCGGTTTCCTCCCACGTCCCAGAGACAGGCAGATTTGTGGGTTAATTGGCCTCTGTAAAACTGCCTCTAATGTGTACGGAGAGGATGCAAAAGTGAGATAATATAGAACTATAAGAAAATAACTGCAGATGCTGGTACAAATCGAAGGTATTTATTCACAAAATGCTGGAGTAACTCAGCTGGTCGGGCAGCATCTCAGGAGAGAAGGAATGGGCGACATTTCGGGTCGAGACCCTTCTTCAGACTGATATATAGAACTAGTCTGAGTGGATGATCGATGGTCAGCAGGGACTCGGTGGGTGAAGGGCCTGTTTCCATGCTGTATCTTTCAATCAATCAAAAAAGAAGATTCAAGTCAGAAGATCTAAGGAGAAGCTTCTTGATGCAACAAGTTATTATGCGGAATTCATCTCCAGATAGGGTTGTGGGAACAGGCTGGTGAACCTTCAACACAAGACATGTGTGCATGCTTGCACTTATATTTCAGGCTCAGGAGGCCATTCAGGCCACCGGGGCCATGTTAGCTCTCACCAGAGCAATCCTATCCTTCCCATTTCATAAGTTCAAAAGTCATAGGAGCAGAATTAGGCCATGAGGTCCACCAAGTCTACTCTGCCATTCAATTATAGCTGATTTATCTTTCCCTCACAAGCCCATTCCCCTGCCTAATCCCCATAACCCTTGACACCCGTACCAATCACAAATCTGTCACTCTCGACCTTAAAAAATCCAAATGACTTGGCTCCCACAGCCGTCTGTGACAAATGAATTCCACCGATTCACCACCCTCTGACTAAAGATTTTTGTCCTCTTATTTCCCCAAACTACTCTTCCTCTGACACCCATCAACCTCCCCCCCCCACAATTATTTTGCCAATTACTTACAGCAGTTGTAAGTTACTGTGGCCAATTAACCAACCAGCACATCTTTGCGCTGTGGGAACGAAAGAGGGCTCTGGGGAAAGCAGGCAGCTCAGTTGGTTGCATGGAGAAAGAGCAAACACCACAGAATGAATGGGTGCACAACAAGGATGCGTTTTCAAGCTGGGAAGCTCACACTGCAGTAACGTTCCATGTGTACTCTCCCCCCCCCCCCCCCCCCACCCCCCCACCCCAATCAGACATCGGCATTCCAATAATTTTGCTTTCCACACTGATAAACCATCACTGCGACTTTATCAACCGATTATCTCCACCGTGATCGGCTGCTGCGACACCAATGAAGAAGCAAACTGAATGCTTGCAAATACAAGGTTTATTATGAACGGGTACTTTATTAGATAAATAGGGTTATTAACACATAAACAATGAAAACACACCATGCCTATTGAATGTGACTCACACTACCTGCACGGTGGCACAGCGGTAGAGTTGCAGCATTACGGCGCCAGCCTCGGGCTCGATCCTGACTACGGGTGCTGTCCGGGATTCAATGTGATCATGGGCTTTTTCCGGGATCTCCGGTTTCCTCCCACAGTAACAAAGACGTTCAGGTTGTGGGTGAATTGGCTTCGGTAAAATTGTAAATTGCCCCGAGTGTGTAGGATAGTGCGTGTAAGGGGACCGATGGTCAGCACGGACTAGATGGGCCGAAGGGCCTGTATCTCTAAAGTCTAAAAGTATAACGTTTACTAATGTCCGAGCGACTAGGCTTGTATACACAGGAATTTAAAAGGATGAGAGGAGATTTTATCGAAACGTATAAAATTATTAAGGGGTTGGACACGTTAGAGGCAGGAAACATGTTCCCAATGTTGGGGGAGTCCAGAACAAGGGCCACAGTTTAAGAATAAGGGGTAGGCCATTTAGGACGGAGATGAGGAAAAACTTTTTCAGTCAGAGAGTTGTGAATCTGTGGAATTCACTGCCTCAGAAGGCAGTGGAGGCCAATTCTCTGAATGCATTCAAGAGAGAGCTCGATAGAGCTCTTAAGGATAGCGGAGTCAGGGGGTATGGGGAGAAGGCAGGAACGGGGTACTGATTGAGAATGATCAGCCATGATCACATTGAATGGCGGTGCTGGCTCGAAGGGCCAAATGGCCTCCTCCTGCACCTATTGTCTATTGTCTATTGTCCTTGGGGAAAGAACGTTTGCAGTGAAGACCCAGTGTGTGTTATAGGTTAGATGGACCCTACAATGACTGATTCTAAACTGCCTCCTCTGTCCCTTGAGCAAGTAATTGAAAATAAAATGGCCGCTGTGTTGACATTGTCACCGAGGTATTCCAACAATCTGCGGCTTTCCAGCAGGCTGCCCTCCGGAGCAAACCCGCTGGGTCACATAGGCAACGACCTGCCTATAACTCAGGGAACAACTCAACATCCAAGAGCCAGGCCAAGTGCGGCAAAATTAGAAACAAAACCACATCTAGTGTCGGGAAAGAAAAGCTCATCTTCCCCACAAACGTGTTTTACTTTGGCTGAAAGGAGCACCCTCAAATCAGGAAACAAGAGGCCACAAAACACTTCTTGTGAAAAAGGTCTAGTGTTAACATCCGGCTGTTTTCAGGCATCAATACAATTAGAACGAGCCCGTGGCTGTTGTCATGGCGATGGTATCTACAGGACCTGGCATGCTGTTGCTAACTCAGGCTCCACGACCCTTCACACCCCCCCCCCCCCCCACCCCCAGCCATCCACACCATAAGCAAGGAAAGTAATGGGATGTGGGCAGAGGGGATGGGATGTGGGAGGGGCAGGTTTAAAATCATAAACATTTTCATTAGAAAGCTACCATGGAGCCTGCCAGTGCTTCACGCGATTAAATAGATTATTTCCAAGTGCGATGTCAAACGAGGCTGCTTGAACCCCTGGGCTTCACAGGCAGTAAAACAGCAAGTAAATTGAACTGGAAGACTCTCAAAAGGAATGCCAGTGGGGACGTCCAGAGGAGCGATTCCTCTGAAGCCTACTGGTCTGGAAAAGGTTAAAAGTAAAGCACTCAGAAAACATTGTGCACCAGACATCACAATCTGGAAATCTGGGCGGGCGGGCGGCACGGTGGTGCAGCGGTAGAGTTTCTGCCTGACCGCGCCAGAGACCCAGGTTCGATCCCTACCACGGGTGCTGTCTGTACAGAGCTTGTATGTTCTCCCCGTGACCGTGTGGGTTTTTACTCCGCGATCTTCCGTTTCCTCCCACACTCCAAACATGCACAGGTTGTAGGTTAATTGGCTTGGGACGAGTGTATAGTCCCTAGTGTGTGTAGGATAGTGTTAATGTGCGAGGATCGCTGGTCGGTGCGGACTCGGTGGGCCGAAGGGCCTGTATCTCCAAACTAAACTAAACAACTATTCTGCATGCAGGAAAAAGGGCCTGGATATTCCAATTAACACCACCCTGGCCACGCTCTCATCTCGCGACTATCAGGTACAGGAGCCTGAGAACTGTGACCTCTAGGTTCAACAACAGCTCCTTTCCAGCAACTATCGGGCTCTTGAACACTGCACAACACGAACCACTGCCTCAGCAACTCTGATCTTCCATTAACATTGTTTTGGATGCACTACAATCTTGGGTTTTGCACAACTATGGTCCGGTTAACTAGTATTATCAATTATTAATATACAGTATTATTGATCATTGTACATTTGTGCGTTATTGCGTTCATGTGCCTGTTAAGTTGCAGCAAACGTTGTTCCACTGCCAGTAACAATTATGAGTTTTGACTCTTAACGATATTTCACTATTCAATCAATTTAGCGTAACAATGATTCCTAAAGTTAGGCTTTCTCAAAAACGCTTGTCAACGATTGAATGCTTCAGGTTCCCGTGGAGTGAGAGGGAGTCACAGTGGGGACGGGGTGGCAAGTTAATGTGGTCAGCAGTATAACAGCGTTAAGGAACCATTCATGCAGTCAGTTGGGAAATCGCCCATTTTCAGTCCTTCTAAGAATCTTTCTCGTGAGAAGATGCACAGGGGTCCTATCCACCAATATTCAAGGCTGCAGGAAGACGCGGAGTGCTGGTGTAGCTCAGTGGATCAGGCAGCATCACCGGAGAAGGGTCTCAACCTGAAGAGTCTCGACCCAAAAGGTCACCTATTCCTTTTCTCCAGACATGGGCGGCACGGTGGCGCAGCGTTAGAGTTGCTGCCTTACAGCGACGGAGACCCTGGTTCGACCCTAACTATGGGTGCTGTCTGTACAGAGTTTGTACGTTCTCCCTGTGAATGCTCGAGTTTTTCCCGCGTGCTCCAGTTTCCTCCCACACTCCAAAGATGTACGGGTTTGTAGGCTAATTGGCTTTGATAAAGATTGTAAATTGTTCCTAGTGTGCAGGATAGTACTAGTTTATGGGGATCACTGGTCGACGCAGACTTGGTGGGCCGAAGGGCCTGTTTCTGTGCTATATTTCTAAATTAAACTAAAAGATGTTGCCTGACCCACTGAGTTACTCCAGCATTTTGTGTCTATCCTCGGTGTAAACCTGCACCTGCAGTTTCTTCCCACATAGTTTGTCTGCTCCACTGTGAAATCTCCTCAAGGTATGCCAATTTTGAAGAGCCTCTCCTCCTCTCTCGGACAGGGGTTCGCAACATCCTCTCTCGCTGCTCTCCATCTGTGATTGCTCCTGCTCTCGGGCCCTCCAACCATGTTTTAACCCTGAGGGTCTGAAAAAGTGTCTTGACCACTGAATCGTCACCTATTCCTTTCCTCCAGAGATGCTGCCTGACCTGCCGAGTTATTCCAGCATTTTGTGACTATCTCAGGAGAATATGGACAGGTGATGTTTTGGGTCGGAACTCTTTATCAGGTTGAAGAAGGGACCCAACCTGGAATGCCACCTATCTGTTTTCTCCAGTGATGCTGCATGACCAGCTGAATGACTCCAGCGGTAAACCAGCATCTGCAGTTCGTGGTTTCGTCATTTCAAGGCTGAAGGACTCACGCAGAGTCCCTTAGAGGAGGTAGTTGAGGCAGGGACTGTCCCAACATTTAAGAAACATTTAAGACAGGTGCATGGATTGGATTGTACAGGTTTGGAGGGATATGGGCCAAACGCGAGCAGGTGGGACTAGTGTAGCTGGGACATGTTGGCCGGAGTGGGCAAGTTGGGCCGAAGGGCCTGTTTCCACGCTGTAGGACTCCATGGCTCTCTCGTCCCAGTCAATGTCAGTCAAAGCAGATTCATGGATCATTCGCTTCATTGTTGCTGGTGACATCTTGCTGTGCCTGATACGGTCTCTGCATTAGTCTCACTTCACAACCCAATGCACTTCTCACAGAATTATTAATGCATCAAGTACTCTGTGGCATTTGATGGGTCCCAAGTGATTCTATGCAATAAAAACACTGATCGCTGGAAAGTATTCTGCAGGTCAAGCAGTGTCTGTAGACAAAGACGCAGAATTAACCTTTCAAATCCCAGGCCTTGCTGGGGCATTCTTACAAGGCGAGGTATTTAGAGCATTTATTTGTAGATTTCCCAACAACCGCCACGTTTGGCTTTTTGGGTCGTTCTGCACAAAATTGTCTCTTCCTTCTCTGCCCCCTCTTTCTACACCTGACCCTGCTCCACGCCTGCCAATGATGCTCCATTTCATAGACGCGCTGTCAGCCTTCCTCAATTGTGCTCGTATCTGTTCGATACAACCAGTTCTGTAGAGCGGGTCGTGTGCAATAAAAATAAAGTGCAGGAGAAACTCAGCGGGTCAGGCGGCATCTGTGGAGGGAGTGGACAGACGGTGTTTTGGGTCAGGCCCCTTCTTCCGTGTGACCCAAAACGTAGCGCAGGCACGGTAGCGCAGCGGTAGAGTTGCTGCTTTACAGCGAATGCAGCGCCGTCGACTCAGGTTCGATCCTGACTACGGGTGCTGCACTGTAAGGAGTTTGTACGTTCTCCCCGTGACCTGCGTGGGTTTTCTCCGAGATCTTCGGTTTCCTCCCACACTCCAAAGACGTACAGGTATGTAGGTTAATTGGCTGGGTAAAATGTAAAAATTGTCCCTAGTGGGTGTAGGATAGTGTTAATGTGCGGGGATCATTGGGCGGCACGGACTTGGTGGGCCGAAAAGGCCTGTTTCCGGCTGTATATATATGATATGATATGATATGAGATGCTGCCTGGCCCGCTGAGTTCACCCAGCACTCTTTTTTTTTTTGGTTCAAAATTCCAGTATCTGCAGGAATCCTGTATCTCCAGAACTTCTGGAGTCCTATTATAAAAGATTTTTTTTGTGTTATTTTTAATTGCTGGCAATGCAAGCATTATTACCAAACCTTAACTGCCCCTGATCCAAGGAGAAAGGCTAGAGTCTCGCACAGTGGTGGATCTGAAGGTACGTCAGTGGACATTAATTCCTTTATGTAAGACCGTTATAGCAGCAGATGAGTTTTGAGCCAACATGGTATTGTCACGGTTACCATTACTGGTATAAGATTTGTTTTTGTTCTCTTTTAAATCAAGATTTGTTTATAGAGTCATACAGTGAGGAAACAGGCCCTTCGGCCCAACTTGCCCACGTCAACCAACATGCCCGTGTTTGACCCATATCCCTCTGAACCTTTCCTAACCATGTGCCTGTCCAAATGTTTTTGAAACATTGTTATAGTCTCTGCCTCAACAACCTCCTCCAGCAGCTCATTCCATATACCTACCAACATTTGTTTAAAAAAGTTGTCCGTCAGGTTCCCATTAAATCTTTCCCCCCTCAACTTAAACCTATGTCCTCTTGTTCCCGATTCCCCTCTGCTGGGTGAAAGTCTGTATTTACCCTCTCTATTCCTCTCATGATCCTGTGCACCTCTACAAGATCAGCTTTCTAGCGATCTAGACTACACCCTGCTTCCTGTAAAGACACTATCCTTTATTCCCAATTCCTCCGTCTACGCCGCATCTGCGCCCAGGATGAGGTTTTCCATACCAGGTCATCGGAGATGTCCTCATTCTTTAGGAAATCGGGGTTCCCTTCTTCCATTGGGATGAGGCTCTCACTACGATCTCCTCGATATCCCGCAGCTCCGCTCTTGCTCCCCCTCCCCCCATTTGTAACAAGGACAGAATCCCCCTTGTCCTCACCTTCCACCCCATCAGCCGTCGCAGACAGCATATAATCCTCTGACATTTTCACCTCCAACGGGATCCCACTACTGGCCACATCCTCCCATCTCCACCCCTTTCTGCTTTCCGCAGAGACCCTTTCCACCCAAACCACCCCCTCCCCAGGTACTTTCCCCAGCAACCGCAGGAGATGCAACACCTGTCCCTTTACCTCCCCGCTCGACTCCATGCAAGGACCCCGACGGTCTTTTCAGGTGAGGCAGAGGTTCACCTGCACTTCCTCCAACCTCATCTACTGCATCCGCTGTTCCAGGTGTCAACTCCTGGATATCGGCGAGACCAAGCACAGGCTCGGCGATCATTTCGCTGAACACCTCCGCTCAGTCCACCAAAACCTACTTGATCTCCCGGTTGTTCAGCACTTTAACTCCCCCTCCCATTCCCAATCTGACCTTTCTGTCCTGGGCCTCCTCCATTGTTAGAGTGAGGCCCAACGCAAATTGGAGGAACAGCACCTCATATTTCGTTTGGGTAGATTACACCCCAGCGGTATGAACATTGACTTCTCTAACTTCAAGCATCCCTTGCTTTCCCTCTATATCCATCCCCTCCCCCTCCCAGTTCTCCCACCAGTCACTGTCTCCGACCACATTCTATTGCTGTACCGCCCACTCCCCTGACACCAGTCTGAAGAAGGGTCTGGACCCGAAACATCAACCATTCCTTCTCTCCAGAGATGCTGCCTGTCTCGCTGAGTGACTCCAGCATTTTGTGTCTACCTTCTATTAGATCACCCCCCCCCCATCCTCCTACGCTCCAAGGAATAAAGTCCTAGCCCGCCTCTCCCTATAGCTCAGGCCCCCGAGACCTGGCAACATCCTTGTAAATCTTTTCTGCACCCGTTCCAGCTTGACAAATCTTTAATGTAACAGGGCGACCAAAACCGAACACAATACTCCAAATGTGGCCTCGCCAATGTCTTGTACAACTGTAACATGACTACCCAACTACTATCCTGATTTTTAACTATTCAAATTAAATTCCTGGGCAGTATTGTTGGATGCGAGATCACATCTGTGTGTTAAAGGTCCAGGCCTCTGGATTCGCGTCCACTAATCCAACTCACACTAAAGCTGTTAAAAGGGCAGCCTGTGAATGCAAGGGTGGCTAACCTGGCGAAGGAGAGGAGGAGGAGGAGGAGACTGTGGGGTTGGGGTAAGGAGTGTGGGACATTGTCCCTCCCTTTAACCTCTCTGCGAGGATACTACACACTCCGTAAACAAACCTGCAAGAGTGGCTCTGCTTCTAATTGGATGATGTAGAAACACAGACAAGAACCATGTCATTAAGATTCACACCATAATCAAACCTTGTTGCACACGCACTTCAATTAGGGCTCATCCTGCTGCCTCTGTGTTTACTGCATGGATGAGCAGCATTGTTTAAAGAAAAACATCATATTTTCAAGCGCAGGAGGGAAGAATACGTCCCATCGTTCACAGTGATTTCAGCGGCAGAAATAAAAATATATAATAAAGCCGGGGGGGGGGGGGGAGCAGGATAGAGAGGGTCTATTAAACAAAAGATAAATGAGAAAATTAGCGGTGACCCAAAGCAAGTCATTAAGACACCTCGGTGTGCGTTATTTGCCATTACACAGATTGATGGGTCGGGCTGCAACAACAATCTGTCACAAATGTGCACGCGCTCCAGTAGCACATGAAAATTGTGTTCGCCTTCATTGTTTGTCACTGGGCACCGTGCCAGACCCATTCCTCTGGCAGCCTGCCTGCGTTTTGATGTGCACACATATTCAGCCTGATTGATAGAGCAATGCGGCAGAACAAATTACGCCCATGAAATCGGCCCGGCGAGCGGGGAGCAAAGCAGTCCCAGCGAGGCCTCCATTTATTTGTGTTATGATAGCGGGCCCCAGCAAGGTCACTGGCAGCCAGTTCCCAGAAAGAAGCCGTCCAAAGCTATTTACCCACGAGAAGACAGCTCCCTGCTTTATTTACCCGGAAATCAATAGTCCTTTGGCTCGGGCTACATGCTAAGCAGGAGTGACAATTCGCCAATGACAAAGCAAGGTTGGTGTGGGGGGGGGGGGGGGGGGGTGAGGGTGAGGAGAGAGGAATGAGATGGGGAGGAGAGGAGAGATGGTGGAAATAAAGAAGGAACAGCTTTCAGTGTTACCACATGCACACCCCAAAGTACTTCCTCCCACTGACTTTAGAGAACAGCGTGGAAACAGGCCCTTCGGCCCACTGAGTCCGTGCCAACCTGCTATCACCCAATACACTAACATACGCACACACTCCTCTATGGTTCACCCTCAAAAATCATCAACAAACTCCAACACATCCAGAACTCCGCTGCCCGTCTACTCACCCACTCCCCGATCCATGACCATATCACCCCCGTCCTTTACAAGCTCCACTGGCTCCCCATCCCCCAGAGAATCCAGTATAAAATCCTCCTCATGACATATAAAGCCCTCCATAACCTGGCCCCATCCTACCTGACTGACCTCCTCCACAGACACACTCCCACCCGTACCCTCCGCTCTGCTGCTGCTAACCTCCTGTCCCCCCCCATCCGGACCAAACTCAGATCCTGGGGGGACAGGGCTTTCTCCATCGCTGCTCCCACCCTCTGGAACTCACTACCTCAAACCGTCAGAGACTCCTCCTCACTCACCACATTCAAAACATCACTGCAGTCTCATCTGTTCAGCACTGCCTTCAATCACTGACCGTTACCTCTCCTTCTTTTTCCTTTTCTCTTCGTTAACTCATTTATCTACTTATTTTCTTTTATGTCTTAGTAAACCTTGTAAAGCGTCTTTGAGTGTTAGAAAAGCGCTATATAAATGCAATGTATTATTATTATTATTATTATTTGTTTTTACAACTTACTGACGTCAATTAACCTACAAACCTGTATGTCTTTGAAGTGCGGGTGGAAACCAGAGTACCTGGAGTAAACCTGTGCAGTGATGGGGAGAACGCGCAGACTCCGTACAGACAGCTCCCATAGTCAGGATGGAATCCGGGTCTCTGGTGCTGTAATGCAGCAACTCTACCGCCGCGCCACTGTGCCGCTTCACTGATAGGCACAAAACGCTGGAGCAACTCAGTGGGTACCACAGCAAAACATGAGGTAGAGACCAGGCCGATATATATCAGTGAGACCAAGTGCAGGTGTTTCGCTGAACACCTCCGCTCACTCCGCCTAAACCTACCTTATCCCCCTTTTGCTAAACACTTTAACTCCCCCTCCCATTCCCACACTGATCTTCCTGTCCTGGGCCTCCTCCATTGTCAGACTGAGGCCCAGCTCAAATTGGAGGAACAGCACCTCATATTTCGCTTGGGCAGCTTTCATCCCAGCGGTATGAACATTGACTTCTCTAACTTCAAGTAACCCTTGCTTTCCCTCTCTCTCCATCCCTCCCCATTCCCAGTTCTCCGACCAGTCTGGCTGTTCCCGAATACATTTTATCTCTGTTTGCTGTGTTGTCACCTCCCGGCTTACAATGATCTATTCTACAGTTTCTTTGATCACCATCTCTTTTGATGTCTCATTTTCACACACCTTAACCTTCCTTATCTCTGTGCCTCCCTCTCCCGACTCCCAGTCTGAAGAAAGGTCTTGACCTGAAACGTCACCCATTCCTTCTCTCCAGAGATGCTGCTTGTCCCGCTGAGTTACTCCGGCATTTGTGTCTTTCTTAGAATTCTACCACTGATGGGAGGGTAACTGGATTATCATGGGGAAATGCTGCTGTCAATTGGCACAGAGCAAGCCCCCGTTTACAGTAATGTAATAATGACTGTATAATCCCTCTGACTATGGTACGGTCGCACAGACTGTGGGAACAGTGATGAGGGAGCCCATTTGAGGGCGGACATGAAGAGAGGGCACCGGTGAGCAGGTAGTGTTTGTGCGAGGAGTGGGAAGACCAGGAATGAGGAGGAGAGAAGGTATCTTTGAAGGACAGCTATTGCTCCCAGGGCCATACCTCGACATCAGGCCTGGGTCGCCCTCAGTGGCACCGGGAGAGGGAAGTCGCCGAGCTCCGTCGTCAGAGTTCATCCCGAGGACCAGAGAGGAGGGAGTTAAGAGTCGGAACAGAGGGCCGGTAAGCGGGAGGCAGTGCGTGGAGTGGGCCGCAGGAGGCCGGTAAGCGGGAGGCAGTGCGTGGTGGTGGATTCTCGATGGTGGAGTGGGCCGCAGGAGGCCCTGCAGCAGCCTGGGGCTTGGCTGGATCGGGAGCCGCTCCTAGAGGCCAAGCAAATGGACCGAGCAAGACCTGCATCTGCTCACAGCGGCGAAGCAGAGGCGGAGGACGCAGCCGGCTACGCTTGGCCAGGCCGACCCGGCAACACCGCCAGGACAACAGGACTTCATGGTCACATTCAGAAACTCTGCACTTACAACAACTGGGACTTGAAAATGGTGCCAAGTCTGGCGACTCTTGCATACTGTCTGAGTGTGCTACCTCTGTACACTTGTACAGTATCTAAGATCTGCTTATGTATAGTAATGCTTGTATTGAACTGTGGGCATAAAGGATTTCACTGTACTTCGGTACATGTGGCAATAGTGTACCATTGACCCATTGCTACGACAGGAGATCATGACATTGCCAGACTCTGCAATCTTTTCGCACCCTTTTACTCCCCGCCTCACTGCATTCTTCGATTGGTACCGAGGCAAAAGTAGAGCCAGGAAAAGCTGACGTTCTTCACAAGCCCCTTGATAGACCGGCTCAGATTCTCAGAGCGGAAACAGGTCCTTCGGCCCAACTCACCCACGCTGACCAACATGTTCCATCTTCACTAGACCCACCTGCCCGTGCTTGGCCCATATCCCTCTAAACCTGTCCTATCCATACACCTGTCTAATTGTTTCTTAAACAATGTGATGGCGCCTTCCTCAACTATCTCCTCCAGCAGCACGTTCCATACACCCATTACCCTTTGTATGGAAAACAAAAGAGTTAACCCTTAGGTTCCTATTAAATCTCTCTCCCATCATCTTAAACCTTGGTTCTCGATTCCCCTACTCTGGGCAAGAGACTCTGTGCGTTCTCCCGATCCATTTCTCTCCCCTCTATTTCTTTCCCTTACGGTTTCCAGTTGGATACGAGTCTGCCGTGTCAGCTCGGTGGTCTATTGCTATTGAGTGCTGTCAGTCCTGCCCTCTACAGAAGTGCCTTCAATTGAAGCCATTTATTATCACATTGATTGAGGGCATGCAAAGAGGTCACCAGCCACACACACACACACACACACAGAGACACACAAAAAAAAAATCATTATTTTACATTTTTGATCTCATGCCTTCAGGGCTGTCGAGGCAACCTGCTCCATTTAGAATTCACAACAATTAGTGATTATGTGTACTATAATGGAAATTCAATACATTAAGGGTTTGGCATGAAGCAAGATTGCAGCTTGTAACCTGGACTTAAGACAAAGCAACTGAAAGATAGTCATTGGAATCTTTGCCTCGTCTCCACATCCAGTTACAGTGAATTAAAGCAGAGATTATCCAAGGGCTGACAGTAGGGTGTGATGGCTCCTGTGACTCTGCCATCACGGTGGCGCAGCGGTGGAGTTGCTGCCTTACAGCGAATGCAGCGCCGGAGACTCGGGTTCGATCCTGACTACGGGCGCCGTCTGTACGGAGTTTGTACGTTCTCCCCGTGACCTGCGTGGGTTTTCTCCGAGATCTTCGGTTTCCTCCCACACTCCAAAGACGTACAGGTATGTAGGTTAATTGGCTGGGCAAATGTTTTTAAAAAATTGTCCCTTGTGTGTGTAGGATAGTGTTAATGTGTGGGGATCGCTGGGCGGCTCGGACCCGGTGGGCCGAAGGGCCTGTTTCCGCGCTGTGTCTCTAAATATATATTTTTCCAACAGTCCTCCACACCTCACCCTAGGAACGGCAAATGGAATTTAACGCTGACACGCTGGAGGTGCTGCACATAGGTACGCCAAACTAGGGCAGGTCTAAGGCATTAAGTGGTAGAGCTCCAGAGAGCGCTGCAGAACTGAGTGATCTGGTACTGCCGGTGAACAGCTCCTTAAAAGATCATGGACAGTGGAAAAGGCAGTTGGCACGATTGCCCATCACGATTGTAACCATGGATTGTCTTTCTAGATAGGACGCAACAAAAGCTTTTCACTGTACCTCGGTGACAATAAACTAAACTAAACTGAAACTGAAACCAAAACCACAACCATCATTGGGAAGAGGATAGAGTACAAACGTTGGCACATCATGATGGGAAGGTAGATTAGTTTATTGTCACGTATACCCAGGTACAGTAAAAAGCTTTTGTTGCGTGCTAACCGGTCAGTGGAAAGACTTCCATAACCCTTCATTATCACCTCTTCCACACCCAACAATGGACCATTGTGTGCTCCATTTTCCTAGGTCCGGCTGGCTCCGATTTATTACGGAGCTTTTTCATACCTCTCTAGTTTCCCTCTCCCCCGACTCTCAGTCTGAAGAAGGGTCTCGACCCAAAATGACACCAATTACATTTCTCCAGAGATGCTGCCTGACCCGCTGAGTCACACTATTATTATGCATCGAACTTCAGCAGAAAGACTATACATGATTACAATCGAGTCGTCCACAGAGTGCAAGTCATTGGTGAGACCACACTTGGAACATTGTAATTCCACCAACCATTCATCGGCCCACCTACCCAACCAATCCTGCGGCAATTTTTGACAGCCATCTTCACTATCTACAATGCCACTTTCCCAGATGTTCTAGTGGCCAGAGATCCTAGGGTGACGGAGGAACTGAAGTAGATTCACATTAGGCAGGAAATGGTGTTGGATAGACTGATGGGACTGAAGGCTGATAAATCCCCAGGGCCTGATGGTCTGCATCCCAGGGTACTTAAGGAGGTTGCTCTAGAGATTGTGGACGCATTGGTGATCATTTTCCAATGTTCTATAGATTCAGGATCAGTTCCTGTGGATTGGAGGGTAGCTAATGTTATCCCACTTTTTAAGAAAAGAGGGAGAGAGAAAACAGGAAATTATAGGCCAGTTAGTCTGACGTCAGTGGTGGGGAAGATGCTGGAGTCAATAATAAAAGACAAAATTGCGGAGCATTTGGAGAGCAGTAACAGGATCGTTCCAAGTCGGCATGGATTACGAAGGGAAATCATGCTTGACTAATCTTCTGGAATTTTTTGAGGATGTAACTAGGAAAATTGACTGGGGAGAGCCGGTGGATGTGGTGTACCTCGACTTTCAGAAAGCCTTCGACAAGGTCCCACATAGGAGATTAGTGGGCAAAATTAGAGCACATGGTATTGGGGGTAGGGTACTGACATGGATAGAAAATTAGTTGACAGACAAAAAGCAAAGAGTGGGGATAAATGGGTCCCTTTCAGAATGGCAGGCAGTGACTAGTGGGGTACCGCAAGGCTCGGTGCTGGGACCGCAGCTATTTACAATATACATTAATGACTTGGATGAAGGGATTAAAAGTACCATTAGCAAATTTGCAGATGATACAAAGCTGGGTGGCAGTGTGAACTGTGAGGAAGATGCTACGAGGTTGCAGGGCGACTTGGACAGGTTGTGCGAGTGGGCGGATGCATGGCAGATGCAGTTTAATGTGGATAAGTGTGAGGTTATCCACTTTGGTGGTAAGAATAAGAAGGCAGATTATTATCTGAATGGTGTCAAGTTAGGAAAAGGGGATGTACAACGAGATCTGGGTGTCCTAGTGCATCAGTCACTGAAAGGAAGCATGCAGGTACAGCAGGCAGTGAAGAAAGCCAATGGAATGTTGGCCTTCATAACAAGAGGAGTTGAGTATAGGAGCAAAGAGGTCCTTCTGCAGTTGTATAGGGCCCTAGTGAGACCGCACCTGGAGTACTGTGTGCAGTTTTGGTCTCCAAATTTGAGAAAGGATATTCTTGCTATTGAGGGCATGCAGCTTAGGTTTACTCGGTTAATTCCCGGAATGGCGGGACTGTCATATGTTGAAAGACTGGAGCGACTAGGCTTGTATACACTGGAATTTAGAAGGATGAGAGGGGATCTTATCGAAACATAGAAGATTATTAAAGGGTTGGACAAGTTAGAGGCAGGAAACATGTTCCCAATGTTGGGGGAGTCCAGAACCAGGGGCCACAGTTTAAGAATAAGGGGTAGACCATTTAGAACGGAAATGAGGGAAAAACCTTTTCAGTCAGAGAGTTGTAAATCTGTGTAATTCACTGCCTCAGAAGGCAGTGGAGGCCAATTCTCTGAATGCATTCAAGAGAGAGCTAGATAGAGCTCTTAAGGATGGCGGAGTCAGGGGGTATGGGGAGAAGGCAGGAACGGGGTACTGATTTAGAATGATCAGCCATGATCACATTGAATGGTGGTGCTGGCTCGAAGGGCCAAAAGGCCTACTCCTGCACCTATTGTTTACAAGTCTAAAGTCATTAAGAATTGTGCACAAAAATTGTGACAGTAAAGATGAGGTGAGTGGACTCGGTGGGCCGAAGAGTCCGTTTGCAAGCTGAATCTAAACTAAACTAAACTACATTAAATAGATGTCTGGATATTAACTGAAGCAAAGGCTGCGCAGGAAATGGGGGCACTGAGGTAAAAGATCAGCGACGATCAGACATTTGATGGGGATGTGGGGGCAAATGAAATGGGAGTAATGCAGGATAGTGCCAGTGTATCACGGTGGGCCCCAAAGACCTGATTCCGCGCTGTATCTCTAAAGTCCAAAGTAATCAAGCTCCATTGGGTTGCCGCTGATGATGAAGGGGGCTTGCCAGCAAGTGGCTACCACAGGGGAGGGGAGCCAGCCGTCCGAGGGCACCAGGCAGGTTAAAAGGCGTCATCTGGCCAGCGCTCATTTGCTTTCCTCTCAAACATCATGTTCTGCACTGAATTATGTATGTGTCAGTTCACCGCCTACTGTGTGTGCTCAGCTCATCACACGTTATCAGCTGACGTACCCAAGCTGCCTTGTCTGTTCAGAAGCCGACTGGGGGTGGGGGGGGGAAGGGGATTGGAGCCCAATCCAATCTGATGTGAAATAGAAAATGGCCTTCCGCAGCATTTAGTCTTTGTGCCTGGCTGACTTGGAGAACGTGATGATAATCAGGGTGCCAATTAGTGTCGCTTCAATTTAAAATATGATGCTTCTGGTGCTAGAATCTACAATTAGAACTGATGATGAGGAATTAAGAGGTCCTTTCTCTTTATTGATCCTCCCGTAACTCAGCTCCACGCTCCCGCAGCATTCTCCAGTGTTTAATATGCACCGAGGGCACTGCTTTCTAGGCAGCACCGTGATCTTAAAGATCACCGCTTGGGGGGGCCGACCGCCCTGAAGAGGAGGGGGGGGGGGGGGGGGGAGAGGGGGAAAGAACAAAGGAGGAACTTGCCTGAGGTGACCGCCGTAAGGGAGGGGGGTAGAACAAAGGAGGAACCGGCGGGGGATACTTTGTAACCTTGGCGGCGCCATTTAGGTGGTAACCCTTTGCATACCTTGGGAATGCAAAACAAAGACAACTTACGACCACCACTATGCGTGCAGCGTAGGTTTACTAGGTTAATTCCCCAATATTGGGGGCGTCCAGAACAAGGGGCCACAGTTTAAGAACTGAGATGAGGAAAAACTTTTTCAGTCAGAGAGTTGTGAATCTGTGGAATTCTCTGCCTCAGAAGGCAGTGGAGGCCAATTCTCTGAATTCATTCAAGAGAGAGCTAGATAGAGCTCTTAAGGATAGCGGAGTCAGGGGGTATGGGGAGAAGGCAGGAACGGGGTACTGATTGAAAATGATCAGCCATGATCACATTGAATGGCGGTGCTGGCTCGAAGGGCCGAATGGCCTCCTCCTGCACCTATTGTCTATTGTCACTCTGGAAAGGAACAGTTGACATATCAGGTCAAAACCCTGCATGGGTTAACCTGTTCTCGCCCACTGCTGAACACGGACTGAAATCTCTATTAAGTACATACTTTGCAGCAGACAGACAGAGCCTATTCCACAACCCCCCCCCCCTCGTCCACAAGGCCAGAGATTTAGCACCAAAATTCTTTCGAGTTAAGCCGTCCTCCTGAAAGCCTGATTAGAAAAATCCTATTAAACTCAAATCCAGAGCTGGTAATGAAAGCTTCAGGCATCAGGAGCACACGGTGGGCAGGAAGGAGGTGCACGGTAACAAGAGACCGGTTTCCATGTAGCAGAACGTGCAATTACTCAGGCATTTCTGAGGAGCCCAGGGGAGTCCTGGTGAGGGACGGGCATGCTGACAGACTAATGAATGAGCTGGCTTAACGAGATCGCAGGAAGCAGCCTCCGCTACAGTGGGGAAGGGGTCAAATTCACTTTATTGCCGCCCGCTCCGGGTTACCTGGGGTCATCCAGTGAGTTATCAGCAGGATGGCAACCTTCAAAAAAAAGGAGGCCCAAAAATTTTAATGGGTCCCAGGCAGACGACTGCAGAGAGGAATTGAAACACAAGCGGATGTGTTGTTCGGAGACAGCACATGGGCCCTATTCCTAATCCCACATTCAGCCCAGTAGAAGGAAGCACAGGCTCTTTTCTCCCTTCCTTCAATGCTCACATCATCCGAAAAGACACACAGGTATGTAGGTTAATTGGCTGGGCAAATGTAAAAATTGTCCCTAGTGGGTGTAGGATAGTGTTAGTGTGCGGGGATCGCTGGGCGGCGCGGACCCGGTGGGCCGAAGGGCCTGTTTCTGCGCTGTATCTCTAAAATCTAAATCTAAAAAGCCACCATTAAATGTGTAGGAAGGAACTGCAGATGCTGGTTTACATCGAAGATAGACACAAAATGCTGGAATGACCCAGCGGGACAGGCAGCCTCTCTGGACGGAAGTGATGGGTCTGAAGAAGGGTCTTGACCCAAAGCGTCGCCCATTCCTTCTATCCAGAGATGCTGCCTGTCCCGCCGAGTTACTCCAGCATTTTGTGTCCAAGCCTTAATTAAAAGCAGTCCACCCTGCCACTGACTAGTTTCTGTCACCCGATCAAGGAACTAAAACCTCCCGTCTTCCCGGCGATAAGACAGCTATTGAACGAGGTGACAGGCTGCTGGTCAACTTGCAAATCGACCAGCTGCTTCCAGCAGGTTGTTACTGCTATCTCTGGCGCAGACAGATAAGGAGGCACTTGTTAGCAGCAAATGACTAAGTCCTCTTGGCTCCAACTCCACCACAACACGCCTCATAAATTTACCCCGGTGCTATTTTAAATCCACAGAGTGCGTTGCGATTTTATATAATAAAAGGTTGCAGAAAAACAAAGAGGAGGACAGAGAAGGATCGCGACGAGAGTTGTTACTTTTTACTTCTAAATGGCAAGAGCTCCAGTGAACAATAAACACAAGCCTGCATTGAAAATATATTGCAATCCTTTTTTAAAAAAAACCATTGTTTGCAATGGGAATTCGCCATCAAGATGAATGATGGTTCTTCTTTCGGGGCTTGCTGGTACCAACGGGCTATTGTAAAGTGGCACAACAAAGGCCATCTTAATAGGACCCAGCTCTACGGCGACCAAGTGATCTTTTTACTGTCAATTCTAACAAGTGAAGATAGGGCACAATGTGGGACTGGAATTTATTTTCACAAGAGGTTTCTGCACAAAGATGATTCGCTTCTTGCCTCAGGAAAGCATATTCTTCCCCATTCCCAAATTAGTCTTTTTGACTTTTGTACATTACTGTTGAATTAGCCGCAGCCAACAGAGTTTCAATTCCAAAGACAGCACTATATCTCAATACACGTGATAATAATAAAACAATACCAATGAACACTTTGCATGCCTAAACAAAGGCTTAGTTATCGTGGATATCTTACTGAGATTGGTTTACTATTGCCATGTGTACCGAGATACAATGAAAAGTATTGGTCGTGCTCTGTCCTGATAAATTATACTATGCACAAGTACAATCAAGCCGTAAAACAGTTTAGTGCAGAGAAAAGTGCCAATGGTATTAGGCATTATAGCCTTACTGTTAGAGAGAAAGTGCAGATAAAAGAAAAAATACAACGCCCTCAAAGAGGTAGGTTGGAAGAGTGGGATTACACCCAAGCTTGTAGAAGGACCGTTCAGCAGTCTGATGACAGCGGGCAAGAAGCTGTTCCTGTGTCTGGTGGTGCACGCTTTCAAGCTTTTCTATCGTCTGCCCGACAGGAAAGCTGTAAAGAGGGAAGGACCAGGGACCCGGATGAAAATGGTCTGAATATATTGGCTGCTTTCCTCAGGCAGCATGAAGTGTCGATGGAGTCGATGGGGTGGTGGAGTCAGGTTTGTATAACGGATTGGCCTACATCCACAAGTCTGCATTTTCTTGCGATCTTGAACAGATCTGTCTCAAAACCAACCTGTAATGCATCCCACCACCCCCCCCCCCCCCCCACAAAAGCATAATTTATATGATGCATCTGTAGAGGTTAGTAAGGGTTGTTGGAGACATGCCAAAATTCCTTAGAACTCTGAGGAAGTCGAGGTGTTGGTGTTGCTGTGCATTCTTGGCCATATCTTCAATGTGGTTGGTCAAGGACAGATTGTTGGTGACATTTAAGCCCAGGAGTTTGAAGCATTTAACCATCTTCACTTCGCCACCATTGATGCTGACTGGAAAGTGTACACCACCTCACTTCCTGAAGCCAATAACTAGCTCCCATGAAGAAGCAGCTCATCTGACGAAGGGTCCCGACCAGAAACGTCCCCGTTCCTTTTTCTCCAGAGATGCCGCCTGACCCAACATTTCACGTCTATTTTTGGTATAAACCAACATCTGCAGTTCTGTGTTTCTACGAGATCCTTCACCCTACTGACACAAAGTGTGAGGTTGATGGCTTGACACCTTGTTACTATGCTCCCTATCTCTTTCCTGTGCTCTAGCCCATCATTGTTGGAGTTTCAGCCCACGATGGTGCAAACCTATAAATGGAGTCAGAGCAGAATTTGTTCAGTCATTGGTGCAAAGGAAGCTTAGTGAGGTACTGAGAATGTATCCTTATGATACATGCATCGTGAAGGATATATTGCCACCTATCCTTGTTTAGTTGATTAGTTTAGTTTAGAGTTACAGCGTGGAAACAGCCCCTTTGTTACCACCGATTCCGCACCGACCAGCGATCCCCGCACACTAACACCATCCAACACACACAGGACAATTTACAATTTTACCGAAGCCAATTAGCTTACAAGCCGGTACGTCTTTGGAGTGTGGGAGGAAACCGGAGCTCCTGGAGAAAATCCGCGCAGGTTGCGGGTAGAACGTACAAACTCCGTACAGACTGCACCCGTAGTCAGGATCGAACCCGGGTCTCTGGCGCTGTGAAGCAGCAACTCTATCACTGCGCCACCGTGCCGCCCTTTGTTGATTGTAGTTTATGGGTCAGGAAAGGCAAAGACCTGGTTGCAAAGGGGAGTACTGCCTCATAGGTACAGGAGTTTGGAGACGGGTCTGATTGCGATTATGGTGTTGAAGGCATAGTCATAGTCAATAAATAAGAATCTAACGTAGGTGTCCTTGTTATCTAGATGTTCCAGTGATGAACACAGGGCCAGGAGATGGCATCGGCTGCAGACATTAGTATTTAGTACCAAGTACTTAGTACTGTTGTGTGTGTTATTTGAGCCCAACAGACCAAGTTGTTGGAAGGCCGGTCCCAAGTCACCGCCAGACTCTTAAATCACCAGCGATAGCAAGCCCGGGGCTCTTGCAAATCGCTACATCGTCAACAAACAGCTGCCTGTTGTGACACCACAAAAGTCCAGCTGGAATGAAGGTTAGGCAAATTCCTCCATCAACCACACCTGGTAATAACATTGCTGCAAGTGACTGATGTTGAATTTATTTGCAGATAGATAGCGAGCATGAAAACAGGCCCCTGGGCACGCCGTGAGTCCACGCTGACTGACCGTCAACCCACACATTTACACTAATCCAATCCAACTTTATTCTCTCCATATATTGTTATAAAACTCCCCCCAGATTCTACCCGTCACAACACCAAAGGGGCAATTTCCAGCCATCAATTAACCTCCGACCAGTCGTCTTTGTGATATGGGGGAAACCAGAGGAAACCCACACGATCACAGGGAGAACGTGCAAACTCCACACATAAAGCACCCACGGTCAGGATTGAACGTCTGGTGCTGTGAGGCAGCGGCTTCCCCAGCTGTGGGGCCAATGTGCAGAATCTGTGCTAATTATTTGCTACGGTGAAGAAAGTGTTCTGCTTTCTGCAATACTCTCGGCTCTAGCTTCAATCAGGAGTTTGGTTTGCTGTGGTCAACAGAAGCTTTGTGCACTCAGTAACTGGACTCTGCAATACAATGGGCATCTACCCAGAACTTTGGGTGGCACCACTAGTGGCTCAGCGGTAGAATTGCTGCCTTACAGCGCCAGAGACCTGTGAAGCCGCGTGGAAAGCGGAGGAACAGCACCTCATATTCTGCTTGGGACCATACAACCCAACGGTTGTATCAAGAAACCCCCTTCTCATTCTCCTGCAGCATCTAACCCTCCCTGCCCCCACCCATCCCAGTACACATCTCCCACTCACCACCTGAGCCCACCCAGCTCCTATATCCCTCCCACTTGCTTTAAATTTCACTCCTCCCCTTCCCTCTTTATCTGACACCCCCTTGCCTCCTTTTCACCTCGAGCCTTTGTCACCATCTCCACCTATCTCCCAATCAGCCCCTCTCATCTGTATCCACCTATCACTCGCCAGGCTTTGCTCCACCCCCAACTCCCTTTTCCGACTTGGGGCTACTCACTATCCCGCGGTCTCGGCTTAAGCTCAGGGGTGACCGCGCTTTTGCGGTTGCAGCTCCTAGACTGTGGAACAGCATCCCTCTCCCCATCAGAACTGCCCCCTCCATCGACTCCTTTAAGTCCAGGCTCAAAACCTATTTCTACTCCCTAGCGTTTGAGGCTCATTGAGGAGGCGCTGTGAACTGTTTGCGTGCTACTGTATGTTTCATTCTTTTTTTCCATTGGAACCTAATCAGATGTACAGCACTTTGGTCAACGTGGGTTGTTTTTAAATGTGCTATACAAATAAAATTGACTTGACTTGACTTGACTTGACTTTTCCAGCTTTCTCCGCTCCCCGCCGCTCCCTCTCCCCAACCATCAGTCTGCAGAAGTGTCGTCAACTGCTCATTCTCTCCAGAGATACTGTCTGACTGGTTGAGCTCCTCCAGCAGTTTGCGTTTTGCAATGTAGCAAGGAACTGCAGATGCTGGTTTAAACTGAAGATAGACAGAAAAAGCTGGAGTACCTCAGCGGGACAGGCAGCATCTCTGGAGAGAAGGAATCGGTGACGTTTCGGGTCAGCGTCTCCGGCAGCAGCAGCGTCTTTGCCCGCCCCGAATCGCGGGGCTTGGGTTGGCCCGCCATGGACTTTTCACCGTCCGGCGCGGCCTGAAATAGGCCGCGGGATTTCCTCCGCCCGGCGGGGGCTTCAATGTCGGGAGCCACAACCGCCCCAACGTGCAACGGCAGCGTCTTCGCCCGCCCCGGATCACGGGGCTTGGGTCGGCCCGCTGCGGACCTTTCACCGTCTGGCGCGGCCTGGAACGGGGCAACTTCAACAGCCTGACCGCGGGAGAAGACGGCAGGGGAAGAGAAAAGACATTCTGGCCTTCCATCACAGTGAGGAGGTGACTGGAGGAGACTCACTGGGATGGATGTTTCTTTTTTTTGTTGTGTTTTGTGTTGGTTGTGATTGTGTGTGAAATTGTTCATTTTTATTGCTCTATTGCTGGACATCTTGTACGTGTAGGGGACAAATAAACTTGACTTGAGACCCTTCTTCCGACTCGGCAGTGGAAAGGACATCCCTCCCCCACCCAAGTTGCACCAGCTTCTCGTTTTCACCCAACAAACAGCTAACAATGGCTGTTTCCTTTATCATCGTTACTTCTTTTACTATCTTTCATTCCGTATCTCTCGCTTCCCTTTCTCCTGACTAGTCTGAAGGTCTCGACCCAAGACGTCACCCATTCCTTCTCTCCAGAGATGCTGCCAGTCCCGCTGAGTTACTGCAGCTTTTTGCGTCTATCTTGCATTTTGCGGTGGTTTCTCACTGGGTGGAGTTGCGTTCTGTCGCTCCTCAGGCAGCTGAGCAGATAACCAAAGCACTGGGTGTGGTTAACCCAGCTCTGAAGGTCTGAAAAACCTCTGGTTCCATCTCTCGCGAGTGCAGTTTAGTTATCTTTGCCGATGGGTGTGTAAAAGGCACCACAGCGGACCTATTTTATTAGTCATTCCCCCTCGCTCCACTGTTCTTTGTAATCTGCAGGAAGCATCGTACATCAGAAACAGAACTGTGCTAACTTAATGAAAGGAGAAGTTGGACAGATTCGGAAAGCGACCTGCAATTCTCCTTTAGCAACACACACACACAAAGTGCTGGAGGAACTCAGTGGGTCAGGCTGCATGTGTACTCAGTGGAGGAACTCAGTGGGTCAGGCTGAATGGACAGACGCCATTTCAGGTCAGGACCCTTCTACAGATGGAGGTATCGGGTATTGGTGGCCAGAAGGTTGTTAAGAGCTATAGGTTTTGAGGAAATTGTTCGAGAGAGAGAGAGAGAGGGCTGATGAAGTCCAGGGAGAGAATTCCAAAGCTTCGTGACCAGACAGTAGTGAAGCCTGCACAATTTCCTGTTCAAATGCAGACGGAGCCATGATAAATTCCCATGTGTGGCTATTTCAGATCAAAACAAATTGACGCCTGTCCTCAACAATAGAGACCTTGCCCCAACCCGAAAGGTCGCCTGCCCACCCCCCCCCCCCCACCGATGCACCCTGGCCTGCTGAGGTCCTCTGGAACAGTGGGCAGCGCAGTGGCGCAGTAGTAGAGTTGCTGCCATACAGCGCCAGAGACCCACGTTCGAAGCCGTTGTCGTTTGAACCGAATTTGTACGTTCCCCCATGACCGCACGCATTTCTTCAGTGTGCTCCAGTTTCTTCCCACATTCCAAAGACGTACCGTTTTGTAGATCAATTGGCTTCTGTAAATTGCCCCTAGCGTATAGAATGCAAAACAGGGATAACACAGAACTAGTATATGGGCAACTGTTGGTTGGTGTGGACTCGGTGGGCCGAAGGGCATTTTTCCACGCCGTTTCTCTAAGCTAAACTAATACTTTTGTATTTTGCTCAAGATTACAGCATCTGCTGTTTCTCGGGTCTGCAGATCTCCTCGGTTTGCTCAACATAATTTGGAAAAGAGGGCCAATTCTCCACTGAAACCCACTCTTTGCAAATTAGATTGTTTTCCTCGCTTAAACGAAGGAGGATTGCAAATCAATTCCGTCCGCATTAAACTAGAGCAAAGGCATGAAAGAACTTTCCACTCATTCACTTCATCAACATCTGGGTCAAGAGAGGCACAGCCAACTGCAAAAACAATCTTCCATCCTCCCCGTTATAACAACATGTTCAGCTCCAAACCCAGAATAGCAGCCCCTGCTACATTAAGTCCTGGCATTCCCATCTCCCACAACAGCCAGTCAGTCTCGTGACGTTCCCAAGCAAGGCTGCCAGAACAGTAGCACACCAGCAACTGAGCAGTTGCTCAGTTCAAGACCACCAACCTGACTTCCATGTGTGCCAACCAGTGGGCAAACCTTGCAACCATGTGATTGCAAATCACAGGTGTCCAAATAGCTGGTCATAAACCTGACACTGATTTTGGGCTGCACTGATCTAAGGGGTGTTAAGAGACCAAACAATGTCAACTAGACACCTGATCAAAGGCTGCAAAGTCTGAGAACTTGTAGGATAAATATATATAATATAATGAGGCACGGTAGCGCAGCGGTAGAGTTGCTGCTTTACAGCGAATGCAGCGCCGGAGACACAGGTTCGATCCTGACTACGGGTGCTGCACTGTAAGGAGTTTGTACGTTCTCCCCGTGACCTGCGTGGGTTTTCTCCGAGATCTTCGGTTTCCTCCCACACTCCAAAGACGTACAGGTATGTAGGTTAATTGGCTGGGTAAATGTAAAAATTGTCCCTAGTGGGTGTAGGATAGTGTTAATGTACGGGGATCGCTGGGCGGCACGGACTTGGAGGGCCGAAAAAAAAAAAAGAAAAAAAAAAAAAAAAGGCCTGTTTCCGGCTGTAGATATATGATATAATATGATATGATATATAGGTAATTGAGGGAGAGGCTTCACACCTCAAAGTGAAGTAAACACATTGACACTGTTAGCTTGTTTCTCACAGAGAGGAGATGACTGTCACCACGTAATTCTCCATCACATTCCCATCTCCATCTTCAGGAAATCTCCATCTTCCATCTTCTTGTAGGAAGGAACTGCAGATGCTTAAACCGAAGATAGACTCAAAATGGATTAACTCAGCAGGACAGGCAGCATCTCTGAAGAGATGGAATGGATGACGTTTCGGGTTGAGACCCTTCTTCTTTCGCCGTCTCGATGTGAAACGTCACCCATTCCTTCTCTCCAGAGATGTTGCCTGTCCTGCTGAGTTACTCCAGCATTTTGGGTCTATCTTCCATCTTCAGGAACATGTACTATTCACTGTTTCAAAGTTAAAGAACTATGCCTCATCTTCTGTCTGGGGGCAATGCAGTCTTCTGCAGCCAACACATTCAATGAGTTCAGGTAATAACTGTGCTAACTTTGCACCTCACTTTCACAGCAGTCAGTTTTACATTCAGTTTCACAGCAGTCGTACATTCAGACTTTACCCTCTTCCGGTCATATAACACATTCCCCCGACCAAACCTTTTGTCATTCTAGCTTACTATATAGACACATATATTATATATTACTATATATATATATATATATATATATGCGCACAGACACACAATAAATAGACAGGCAGACATATACAGAATATACAGACTCCACACAGACAGCACCCGAGGTCAGGATCGAACCCGGGTCTCTGACACCGTGAGGCAGCAACTCTACCGGCTGTGTCACTGTTTGACAGTACTGGGCCTCGAAACGCTGGAGTTTAGAAGGTTGAGGGGCGACCTCATTGAAACTTACAAAATAATGAAAGACACGGATAGAGTGGATGTGGAAAGGATGTTTCCACTGGTGGGAGAGTCCAGGACCAGAGGTCACAGCCTCAGAATTAATGGGAGCTCTTGTAGAAAGGAGGCGAGGTGGAATTTCTTTAGTCAGAGGGTAGTTAATCTGTGGAACTCATTGCCACAGAGGGCTGTGGAGGCCAAGTCAGTGGATATTTTTGAGGCAGAGATAGACAAATTCTTGATTAGAATGGGTGTCAAGGGTTATGGGGAGAAGGCAGGAAAATGGGATTAGGAGGCAGAGATCAGCCACGATTGAATGATAGAATAGACTTGATGGGCCGAATGGCCTAATTCTACTCCTATAACTTGTGAACTGTGCCACCCCTATATATTTAAGTATATTTAATATTTCATGTTTAAGTATTCAAGTACCCAATCCTTAGTGGCTCACAAGAACTAACATATTTAAGAAATTGATATCCTTTTCCACTTAAAGTTAACAAGCGCCTCTTTGCGTGCCGGTCCCAGAAGTGGATCGGCTATCATTCATTACAATTGATCCACTCTTTTAAACTCTTTTTTCCCCCAACAGCACTATTTACCCTTGGACTATCTGTAATCAGACTTTTCTGGGTTTTATCTAGTACTAAACGTCATTCCCTTTATCCGTTATCTGTATACTGTGGATGGCTTGATTGTAATCATGCAGAGTCTTTTCACTGACTGGATGGCGCAGAACAAAACAAATTTTCACTGTACCCATGACAGTAAATAAACTAAAAAGAAACCAAACAAATCCATTGTTGGAAGGCACTTCAAAGTTACATGCAAGAAACAAATGCAAGCAAGCAAAAACATGCTGGGTATCTGATATATATAAGCAGTCGTTGCTGGTGAAATTCAACACATCAGGCAGTGTCGATAGAGGCGAATACAGTTCAGTTGTATTTCTTCAGAGCTATATTGTCTTTTTTTCTCTCTCTCTCTCTCTCTCCAGTGATGCTTACTGAGCTCCTGAACGTTTCCATCACAAGGTTAAGATGGTCAGGTTGCACGAAATAAAGTGTTTGAACAAGAAACAGGTGGAGCAGCAGCAGCCAAACTGCTTCAAGCTCGCTCTGCTGCTCACCAAGATCACAGCTGCTCTGATGTTTGTGACATTTCCAACATCTTGCTGCAATGACCGTGCCGAACTTGATGAAACGTCAGACGACAACAACCCTCACCAACTTCTACAGAAAGCATTTTATCAGGGCGCATCAGAGCCTGGTTTGGGAACAGCTCCATCTAAGACCTCAAGAAATTGCAGCGAATTGTGGACACAGCCCAGACCATCACACAAACTAACCTCCCTTCCGTTGACTCCATTTACACCTCACGCTGCCTCGGCAAGGCCAGCAGCATAATCAAGGATGAGTCGCACCCTGGCCAACTCCTCTTCTCCCCTCTCCCAACAGGCACAAGGTACAGAAGTGTGATAACGCACACTTCCTGATTCAGGGACAGTTTCTTCCCAGCTGTTTTCAGGCAACTGAACCATCCTACCACAACCAGAGAGCAGTGCTGAACTACTATCTGCCTCATCAGTGACCCTCGGACTATCTTTGATCGGACTTTGCTGGCTTTATCTTGCACAACACACCACTCCCGTATCATGTGTCTGCACACTGTGGACGGCTCGACTATAATCACGTGTCGTTTTTCCGCTGAATGGTTAGCACGTAGCAAAAGCTTTTCACTGTACCTCGGTACAAGTGACAATAAACTGAACTGAAACTGATCTCCTCTGCCTTATCCACTCCACTCCCTGCATATCATGCGCCTATACAAAAGCCTCTTAAATGCTCTTAGCATGCCAGCCTCCACCACCACTGGCAGGGTGATCCAATTCCCCGGCACTCTGTATAAACAAAAAACTTGCCCCGAGCATCTCCTTTAAACTTTGCCCCAAAACCTTCCACTCCATGTAACCAGTCTAGACCCCATTCACAAAGCCTCAACATTGTTGGAGAGGAGGTTACTCTAGAAGTGCACGAGGAACTGCAGATGCTGGTTTAAACCGAAGGTAGACACAAAATGATGAAGTAACTCGGCAGGACAGGCAGCATCTATGGAGAGGTGGAGTGGGTGACGTTTCGGGTCGAGACCGTTCTTCTTTCGACTTCTCGACCCGAAACGTCACCCATTCCTTCTCTCCAGAGATGCTGCCTGTCCCACTGAGTTACTCCAGCAATTTGGGTCTATCTTCCATCTTCAGGAACATGTACTATTCACAGTTTCAAAGTTAAAGAACTATGCCTCATCTTGTGTCTGGGGGCAATGCAGTCTTCTGCAGCCAACACACTCAATGAGTTCAGGTAATAACTGTGCTAACCTTGCACCTCACTTTCACAGTCAGTTAGTTTTTCCACTTCTTGTACGTTCAGATTTCACCCTCTTCCGGTCATATAACACATTCCCCCGACCAAACCTTTTGTCATTGTAACTTACTATACAGACACAGCACGGACACAGGCCCTTCAGTCAGCGAGTCCACACCGATCATCGATTGCCCGTTCACACTGGTTCTAAGCTATACCACTTTGTCATCCACTCCATTCACACTTAGGGCAATTCACAGAGGCCAAGTAACCTGCAAACCCCGCTGTTCTTTGGGATGTGGGAGGAAACCGGATCTTCCTGTGGAAACCCAATCGGTCACGGGGAAATTGCAGAAACGCCACAGACAGCACCCGAGGTCAGGATCGAACGCGGGTTCCTGACGCTCTGAGGCAGTAGCTCTACTAGCTGCACCACAGCGCTGCTAATTCAGTAATGTTTACCACCTCATTCAATGGGCACCACGTGTCACTTAATCTCTCCTCATTCCTCCAAATTTGAGGAAGGATATTCTTGCTATTGAGGGCGTGCAGCGTAGGTTTACTAGGTTAATTCCCGGAATGGCGGGACTGTCGTATGTTGAAAGACTGGAGCGGCTAGGCTTGTATACACTGGAATTTAGAAGGATAAGAGGGAATCTTATCAAAACATATAAGATTATTAAGGGGTTGGACACGTTAGAGGCAGGAAACATGTTTCCCAGTGTTGGGGAGTCCAGAACCAGGGGCCACAGTTTAAGAATAAGGGGTACGCCATTTAGAACGGAGATGAGGAAATTGATTGAGAATGATCAGCCATGATCACATTGGATGGTGGTGCTGGCTCGAAGGGCCTACTCCTGCACCTATTGTCTATCTCCAACCAATGGCAGCGCGGTGGCACAGTTGCTGGCTTACGCCAAGTTCGATCCTGACTACGGGTGCTGTCTGTATGGAGTTTGCACGTTCTCCCCATGACCTCGTGGGTTTTTCTCCGGGTGCTCCGGTTTCCTCCCACATTCCAAATACGTACAGGTTTGCAGGTTAATTGGCTTGGTATAATTGTAAATTGTCCCTAGTGTGTAGGATAGTGTAAATTGCTGGTCGGCACGGACTCAGTGGGCTGAAGGGCCTGATTCTGCACTGTACCTCTAAACTAAACAATCTGACCTTCCCTTTCTTCCCTCCACCTCTCCTTCTGATTTCTCTCAAGAAGCAAATAAACTCTTTGCACATTTCTGGGCATCTTGTTGCCAGTTGCTACTTCTTCTGCTCATTTCTGGGCACAGCTTCCTTGCCCACTCTTGCCTTTTCCCAGAATAGGCTAACAATTCTAAAACAAATTTGCACAATACGGTGATAAGTTGATTTAAAAACGGATTTTCTAACTTTTCCCAGATCTGGTGCAATGTTACCAACATGAAACGCCAACACCAAGCTGGTGAAAGAGGTGAATCCTGCAGAAGCTTTGGGATTTAAAGACACAGCGTAGAAACAGGCTCTTCGGCCCACCGAGTCCACGCCAACCAGCAATCACCCCGTACACTAGCACTATTCTACACACTAGGGACAATTTACAATTCTACCGGAGCCAGATAACCTACAAAACTACACATTTTTAGAGTGTGGGAGGAAACCAGAGTAGGTGGAGAAAACGTGCGCAGTTACGGGGAGAAGGTACATACTCTGTACAGACAGCACCATTAGTCAGGACCCAACCCGGGTCTCTGGCGCTGTAAGGCATCAACTGTGCAGCCACTGCACGGAGCGGCAGTGGAAGGTGCTGAAGGCATCGCGTTGGGTCAGGACAACTACTAGTCCATCAATCAAGTGCTGCGAGGATACTAGGCCTTAAAGTGAAAAAATAAGAAACTGAACATCTTCTTGGGCCAGGATCAGACCTGCCTGAGACTTGGAAGTTACAAAATGGCACCAGAACATGGAGGCTCTCTGCATGCTGCTCCAGAAGAGGATTTACTGTACGATGTGAACGGATGGCACGCAGAGCAAGTGGCTCACTGTATCTGCACATGTGAGAATAAATAAACTAAAGCTAAAAAACTTTCATTTTAGTTTTAGTTTATAGTTTTAGAGATACAGCGCGGAAACAGGCCCTTCAGCCCACCGAGTATGCACCGACCAGCGATCCCTGGCACATTTACATTACCCTACACACACTAGGGACAATTTACACTTGTACCAAGCCGATTAACCTACAAACCTGTACATCATTGGAGTGTGGGAGAAACCGAAGATCTCAGAGAAAACCCACGCGGTCATGAGGAGAACGTACAAACTCTGTACAGACAGCACCCGTAGTCAGGATCGAACCCGGGCCTCTGGTGCTGCATTTGCTGTAAGGTAGCAAATCTACTGCTGTGCCACTGTGCCGCCCTTAATTGGATGCTGCTTGGCTGACCGACTATTTCCAGACTAATAGGAACCCAAGGGGCAACATTTCCACACAGAGGGTGGTGGGTACATGGATTCAGCTGCCAGAGGAAGTGTAGGAAAGGACAGCAGATGCTGGTTTACAACGAAGATAGGCACAAAATGTTGGAGTAACTCAGCGGGTCAGGCAGCATCTCTGGAGATAAAGGAATAGGTGACGCTTCGGTTCAAGAACCTTGTTCAGACTGGTTCGTGGTTTAGGGGAATATTGGTTAAATGTAGACAAATAGCTGACAGCTCAGGTGGGAGTCTTGCTCAGCATGGACGAGTTGGGCGGAAGGGCCTGTTTCTGTGCTGTATGACTGGGACAGAGTGCTTCCAACATCTTCTGTTTCTGTTCAAAGATTTCTGGGAGCCAGCTACAGTGCGCAGTTGTGTATCAAACATGCCCATTCACTTTTCCTGGCTGCCTCATAATACTTCACTACACTTCGAGTTGCTTCAGGGCATCCAGCAGTTACACAAATAGAAATTCTTTCAAGCCAGGAGTCCAGGAGTCTCAGAAGACAACTCACAAAAAGCCATCAAATGCCAAACCTTACAATGGATCCTCTTTTGACACGAGAGTCAACAACAAATAGTGGAAAGCTTTTAAACCTCAGCACACTCACGCCAGATGTCCGTTTGCTCTCTCTGCCAGCAAAGAGAAATGCAAACTTCAAATGGCTCTAAAGTGTGGGCACCTCCCTGTGGATTGCACCAATCTGAACTGAACCACCCCAGCAGTGGTGCCAGCATGCCCAGGGATAAATGCAGCTAATGGTAACAGATAAAAGCCTAGAAACTAGCCTGGGCAGTACTAAAACAAAACAGGAAGGAGCAAAGCAATTAGTCATAGGATCAAAATTGATAGGTGCAGAATTCACCCATCAAGTCTACTCCGCTCTTCAATCATGGCTGATCTTTCTTTCCCTCCTAACCCCATTCTCCTGCCTTCTCCCCATAAACAGACACCCACACTAATCAAGAATCTATCTATCTCTGCCTTAAAAATCTCCATTGACTTGGCCTCCACAGCCTTCTGCGGCAATGAATTCCACAGATTCACCACCCTCTGACTAAATAAATTCCTCCTCATCTCCTTTTTAGAGGCGCGTCCTTTTATTCTGAGGCAATGTCCTCTGGTCCTAGACTCTCCCACTAGTGGCAACATCCTCTCCGCGTCCACTGTATCCATGCCTTTCACTATTCGAAAACTTATTGCGAATGACTACTTTTTCCTGCGAAGCTTCCTTGTCCACCGGAATCCTCTTCCCAGCAATTGTCCCAGAAATTTACTATCAGCATGATTTCCAACCGCATTCATCTGGAAAATGATAGACACTGTTGACTTGATGAACAGCGACCTGTTCTAAAGCCCACGTTTGGGTGGGTTTTTTGTTCCATTATTGTCGCATGTATCGAGGTCATTCCATCTGAAAAAGGGCCTCGTCCTAAAATGTCACCTATTCCATGTTCTTCCGGAAGGCCGAGTTATTCTGAATCCAAACGACAAAGACTCCATGGATCTCGTGCAACCTCACCTTCAGGATCAATCGGCCATGAGGGACTAAATGAAATACCCGACTAAAATCCATATAACATCCACTGCTCTTCCCTGAACAATAATACTCCAAATGCAGCCCCACCAGTATCTTGTGCAACTATAACACAACGTCCCAACTTCATCAGTTTCTTGACTGATGAAGGCCAGCCTGCCAAAGGTCTTCTTCACCAACCTGTGTTTCTGCCATACCACTTTCAGGGAACTATGCACTTGTACTCCTAGATCCCTTTGCTGTACAAACCCCCAAGGGCCTACCATTCACTGTGAATGGCCTGCCCTGGTTCAACTCCCAGAACTGCAACACCTCACACTTACCTGGATTAATCTCCATTTGCCATTCCTCAGCCCACTTGCCCAGCTGATCACGAAACCACAGCAATTTGTGACAAGCATCCACGATACAAGTGTTTAACATAATAAATGCTGTTTCTGTAATAGCTGCTTTTCGCTGCTGGGCTGACAATGTTGGTGTTCTTTAAAAACACGCTGCCAAATGCTATAAAATTTGTAAAGCTTTTTAAAGCAGTATCAGGGTTTACAGGCAATGATGCATTAATGCCAAAAAGGTTAACTTCTTGACATTCGTCTGCTCATTACCTGTACTTAGGGCAAATAATCTAAATTCAAATGGATGCTCATAAAAATAGTTCCTAAAATTGAATAATGCTTTAGACTGCATCCTGTTTCCTGGTTTAATTGATTTCAAGCACATTGATTCTATTGAAGGCCACTTCTTGAGTATAGAAGTTGGGAGGTCATGTTGCAGTTGTATAAGACGTTGGTGAGACCGCATTTAGAGTAATGTGTTCAGTTCTGGGCACCATGTTATAGGAAAAATATTGTCAAGCTTGAAAGGGTTCAGAGAAGATTTATGAGGATGCTGCCAGGACGAGTGTGTGAGCTACAGGGAGAGGTTGAACAGGCTGGGTCCCTATTCCTTGGAGCGCAGGAGGATGAGGGGTGATCTTATAGAGGCGTATAAAAACATGAGGAATAAACCGGGTAGATGCACAGAATCTTTTGCCCAGAGTAGGGAAATCGAGGACCAGAGGACATCGGTTCAAGGTGAAAGACAAGAGATTTAATAGGAATCTGAGGGGTAACTTTTTCAGATAATGGGTGGTGGGTGTATGGAACAACCTGCCAGAGGAGGTAGTTGAGGCTGGGACTATCCCAACGTCTAAGAAACAGTTAGACAGGTACATGGATAGGCCAAGTTTGGAGGGATATGGACCAAATGCAGGCAGGTGGGACTAGTGTAGCTGGGACATGTTGGCCAGTGTGGGCAAGTTGGGCTGAAGGGGGATTCATGATTTTGGGGTGCACAGTGGCGCAACGCTAGAGTTCCTGCAAAATGGATTTGTCCACAGAATTTTGCAAGTGGAAGATTTGAATTGTCAATTTTTCCATTGGCGGAATAATCGTAAATCACAACACTAAAACCGTTGACATCGTTTGGGATATTTATATTTCTACAGAAAACAATGGAACAATATTCACACTGTGTTTGAAGTTCCGTGTTATGCACCAAAGCTGGCAGAGAAGACAAAGAAAAGCCTTTGACGGTCCCCAATCAAAGTTGTGATTATCTTATGGCTTGGTTTACTAATGTTATACATTATAATAACATACAGAAACGACAGCCACTAAGTTCACAGGAAGGAGAATTTCAAAACTAACCATGACCTCCACCTCCACTATTACCACCCAACGGAGGATCTCGACCCGAAATGTCACCTATTCCATTTCTTCAGAGATGCTGTCTGACCCGCTGAGTTACTCCAGCTTTTTGTTTCCATCTTCACCAAAAATAACAACATTTAAAAGGTCCCTCTCACAGCAACGTTAATGGAATTTGACCAATTCATACAAGAAATCATTGCAACCCTGTGGATCAATTTAGACAGAGTCACAGAGTGATACAGTATGGAAACAGGCCCTTCGCCCAACCTGTCCGCGCCGGACAACATGTCCCAGCGACACTAGTCCCACCTGCTTGCATTTGGTCAATATCCCTCCAAACCTGTCCTATCCATGTACCTAACTGCTTCTTAAATGTTGGGGATAGTCCCTGCCTCAACTACCTCCTCTGGCAGCTTGTTCCATACATCCACCACCCTTCCTGTGAAAAGTTACCCCTCAGATTTCTGTTAAATCTTTCCCCCTTCACCTTCAACCTATGTCCTCTGGTCCTCGATTCACTGAGACTCTGTGCATCTACCAGATTTAAGGGAATATCTTCCCAGCTGTTATCAGGCAACTGAACCAACCTATTACCAACTGGAGAACAGCCCTGACCTACCATCTACCTCATTGGAGACCCTCAAACTATCTTTAATCGGACTTAATCTTGCACTAAACATTATTGTCTTTATCCTGCATCTGTACATGGCTTGATTGTAATCCTGTATAGTCTTTTCGCTGACTGGATAGCACGCAACGACGACAAAGCTTTTCACTGTACCTCGGTTCACGTGACAATAATGAACCAAACTAAACAAATCTGCGTAGGGGTACAGAAAGGAAATTGCCGAGTTAGATCTGGTACACCTGCCGGCAGATCTGGAGGGGGGGTGGGGGGCTGGAGGAAAATGGGGCGGCACGGTAGCGCAGTGGGACTGCTGCTGCCGCCTTACAGCGTCAGAGACCCAGGTTCGATCCTGATCACAGGTCATTGCACGGTGTTTGTACGTTCTCCCCGTGACCTGCGTGGGTTTTCTCCAATATCTTGGGTTTCCTCCCACACTCCAATGACGTACAGATTTGTAGGTTAATTGGCTGGTATAAATGTAAAATTATCCCGAGGGCATGCGGGATCGGTGGGCTGAAGGTCCTGTATCTCCAAACTAAAATTAAACTAAAGACGATATGCCAGTTTTGGATATCTCGCTGCCAATTTTGTGCTATCCATCGGAGGCTAAAATTCTGCTTAAAAGGAGAGGTGGACAGACCATTCTGTGGAGCTGTTGCAAGTAATGACACAAGGCAAGCCTGGCGGGTAACACTAGATCACCGGCGATCTCACCTTTTAACAAGTGGCACTAACAGTGGGAGGAACCATTTGCAATCAACAATATAAAATGATCTCATCAAGTGCTGATCAGATTACTTCCCGCTCCCCGTGGCTCTCTGCTAATTCCAAGTCTCAACAGTGCTGAAATCAAACCTTTTAACCATCCCTGGAGCCTGGTCCTTATCAAGTTCCCGATCATTTCCAGCAACTGACACTGCACTTCAGTTTCACTGCATGAAATGGTTTAAAACAGTCTGACAGCGAGGTATAAACATGGACCAATTAATCTCCAGCAGCAGCAGCAGCAGCACCTAATCTCTCCACCTTCATTTCTCTTGGTCTCCTTCCCTCCTCTTAACCTCAGTGTGGCTTTGCACCACTTTCCTCAAATTGAATGAAACTACAGAAAGAAGGGGAGTCTCTACACCTCTCCAGGCTGAAAATCACTGGTGTCCAGAACAGAGAATTGGGCAATAAACACATCAATCCCCCAAACTCTGCTCGACAGACTTTGTTCCTGTTTCCACCTTCCTGAATCACTGAATCAGTAAGCAACAGCTGCTCAGAGTGCAAACGCTAGCCATTTTATTTTAGGAAAAATATATTCGTCTTGCACGGGTTTTGAGAAGGAACATGTTTTTTGGTGTTAAGAGGTTTCCGTTTTGGAACATCTAATAAAAAGACCTACCCTAGTGGTCGTACTAGTTTCACTGTCGTCCTGTTGAGTTTCACTGTCTGTAACGCGTTATCATTTACCCCACAGCCAACAATGGGCCATTGTGGGCTCCATCTTTACTTGATCATTGTTGCTTTTTTGCATAACTTTCATTCATTTGTTCTATTTACCTTCCATATCTCTCATTTCCCTTTCCCCTGACTCTGTCTGAAGAAGGGTCTCGATCCAAAACGCCACCTTTTCCTTTCCTCCAGTGATGGTGCCAGTTACTCCAGCATTTTGTGTCTATCTGCTGTGTAAACCCATCATCCCTCCTACACATTTCACCAAGATATTCCCTGGCCTCGAGTTACTCGTGAGAGATCGGAGGGCTTGGGTTTTTCTTTGCAACGCAAGAGGTTAAGTGGTGACCAAGGTGAGGTGTACAAGATAACGAGGGGTATGGATAAAGCGAGCACTCAGTCTTTGTTACCCGGGGTAGAGGATTCTAAAACTAGAGGGCGTAGTCTTAAGGTGGGAGGGAAGAAATTTAAAAAGGGACCCCAGGGATATTTTTTTCATTCAGAGGGTAGTCCACATCTGGAGTGAGCTCGCTCATTAAGCTACATAAGCAGATACAATGATGATTTTTAAGAGACATTTGGACAGATTTGTAGATAGGAAGGGTTCAGAAGCATATGAGCCAACGCAGGCAAGTGGATGCAGCCCAATAGGCCAAATTGGTCAGTATGGACAAGGTAGATATTGTGTAGTTCTACAACTCAATGACATGGTGGAACATTATCTTCCCAACTTCCTATAACGTACGAATATTGGTAATCATGCTCTATTTGATATCAACTAGATCTTGGCTTCCAAGTGTACTACATGTACGTTTAGTTGAGTTCATTAATGAAACGTGTACAGAGGTACAGCAAAAAGCTTTTTGATGTGTGCGATCCAGTCAGTGAAAAGACAATGCATGATTACAATCAAGCCGTCTACAGTTTACAGACACAATATCAAGAGTATAACGGGAAGTGCAAGATCAAGTTCAGTAAAGTTCAATTAAAGAGAGTTCAAAGGTCTCAAATGAAGTAGATGGGAGGGCAGAACCACCCTCTAGTTGGTGAGAAGATGGTTCTGTTGACTGAAAACAGCTGGGAAGAAACGGTCCCTGAATTTTCAAACTTCTACACCTCTTGCCTGACGGGAGAGGAGAGCAGAGGGAGTGACTGGTCATTGGTTATGCTGGCGGCCTTGCCGAGGCAGCATGAAGTGCAGATGGGAGTCAATGGAAGGGAGGTTGGTCTGTGTGTGAAGTCATTCACTGCATCCTAAACACTGTACTAGTCAATGCCTTAAACGCCACAATGAAAATATATTATGGTCAGGATTTCATCTATTGCAACATATTGACAGACCATACTAAGAATTGCAATAAAAGGTATTCAGTCCAATAGTCATCCGAGCACTCATGCTAGGCAGCACGGTGGCGCAGCAGTGGAGTTGCTGCCTTGCAGCACTTGCAGCGCCAGAGGCGGGAGTTCGATCCTGGCTACGGAAGCTCTCTGTACGGTTTTTGTACATTATCCCCATGGGTATTCTCCAAGATCCCACACTCCAAAGACATACAGGTTTGTAGGATAATTGGCTTGGGTTAGTATACTTAGTAAAAGTATACATTGACTCTAGAATGTATCGGATAGTGTTAATGTGCAGGGATCGCTGGTCGGCGCGGACACGGTGGGCCAAAGGGTCGGTTTTCGGGCTGTCTCTCTAAATTAACCCAAACTCCACACAACTCTCTTTCTCACTTGCTTCATTTCACCTCATCAGCCTAACCTTTTGATACTTTCTCCCTCACTATCCCCAACTTGCTTGATATTTATGGCATCCGTGCTATTTGCCACAACCGTGCCACATGAGGCTGAGTTCCACGCCCCCTCTACCAAGCTTTGCATTCTGATATAGCAGCTAAAGTCATGGAAAGTGTTTTGTCACCTGGTGTGAGCAGAGAGGCAAGGATCGCCCTGGGCTCCAGGTTTAGAGAGATTGAAAACTCAATTCACCTTTTATGATTTCTCTGCGCCTGGTCTGGAAAGTAAATCCTGGCCCACAGGGTTGTGTCAAGCTCATTACCCGCTCCTGAACATTTGCAAAGACAACAGGAGGATACAGCGCACGTCAGAATCGTGTCACATCTTGTTTAAATTCATGTCCTGCCCTGAGCTACAATGACCCCTATGGCAATCTCAACCCTGTCACATCAGTCTGAAGATGGGTCTTGACCCGAAATGTCACCCATTCCTTCTCTCCTGAGATGCTGCCTGGCCCGCTGAGTTACTCCAGCATGTTGTGTCTACCTTCAACCCTGTTAGTCGTTGACACCCATGCTCTGCTACCTGGGGGTATTTTAATGGTTAGTTAGCATGACACAGCCGTCAGTGGTAGACCACATGCCATTGCAAGCTTGCCAAAGAATGGTCTTCACAACACGCCAGTCTTTGCATCAACAATGACCTCCCCCAATAGATCACAGAAATTTACAACGTGCATCAACATTTTGTCCAACCCATTAAACTAGGATAAGGCAGCTCTTTTCCTAACCAAGGTTCCGAACACCGACTTCTCTCCACAAGAAGCAATGGATGCAGGATACAAGACACAATTGATTTGACTGAGTAGATACAAAGAGCTGGAGAAACCCAGCAAGTCAAGCAGCACCTCAGGAGAAAAATCTCTGGGTGACGTTTCTGGTCGGGACTCTTCTTCAGATTGAAAGTAGAGGGGGGGAAAACTAGAGTCAAGAAAAGGCCAGAGCAAAGCAGGGCAGGCAGCAAATGACCAGGGCAGGCAACAAATGACCAGGGCAGGCAACAAATGACCAGGGCAGGCAACAAATGACCAGGGCAGGCAACAAATGACCAGGGCAGGCAACAAATGACCAGGGCAGGCAACAAATGACCAGGGCAGGCAACAAATGACCAGGGCAGGCAACAAATGACCAGGGCAGGCAACAAATGACCAGGGCAGGCAACAAATGACCAGGGCAGGCAACAAATGACCAGGGCAGGCAACAAATGACCAAGATAATGGTCTATCTTTGTGATAAGGAAATGGATACAAGGATGCGAACAGTGGAACTAGCAGGATGACCAGGGTGGGGAAGGGAGGAAATTGATTGATTGATTGAAAGATGCAGCTTGGGACCCGTTCCTTCTATCCAGAGATGCTGCCTGTCCCGCTGAGTTACTCCAGCATTCTGTGTCTATCTTTGGTGTAAACCCACACCAGCAGTTCCGTCCTACACATTGTAGCAGTTCCCTTCTGGTTAGCGTGGTTGAGTCGCTGACTCGCTCACACTGCCGACTTGCACCTGTGGTTTTGTTGCAGAAAATTCTATGCAGTCAGCAGTCTACATGGACCAAAAAGTATAAATAAACCAGGAGCAGCTTTAATTGCGCACTACCCACAGACCATACGCTAATCATGGCACAAACACATCGCACAAGCAGTTTTCCTCTGTGGTTTTCAGCAGTCCAGACCGAAGTTGTGATCACCCAGCTGAATACATACCGACCTCCCCACTCCCCAATCTCCAGGCCTGCCATATTCAATGGTTAAGGCCCTCGGTAATGAGCTAACCACAGCATAACCTTCTCTTTTACATCACTGCCACGGGACTGTGCACTAAATCCCTTTGAGCTTTAAAAAAAAGACTTGAAGAAAATAATTGTAAAGGTTGCTGCATTCAAAATGTTTTAATCATAATGCACAGGATATCTAAAGCACAGCCAAAGCAATTCGTGCTCAGATATTGTTCCCTGTAAATACCAAAATGCTGCAGTTACCCGATTTTTATTTAGTTCAGACGTCATGACAGATAATTGCCAGTTCGGCTGACCGCAGGAAGCAGACAGTATTTAATCAGGACGAATGCCTCAAAGCGCAAGAACCAACTCAAATGTGGATCTCCCTGTAGATCTGTCTTCCTCTGGGCATTTGATGCATTGTTCCCAAACAGTGGAACAGAATTTTTTTTTAAAATATATTGCAAATTGTGGTGATTATTGTTTACAGAGCTCGACAATTTGCCAAACGCAGAATACACCGTTTCCCCATCCAGCACTGCCACTCCCCACCCAGTCAAAGCCAAGGGGCAAAGTAAACATAGAAAATAGGTGCAGGAGCAGGCCATTCGGCCCTTCGAGCCTGCTCCTGCATTCAATATGATCATGGCTGATCATCCAGCTCAGTAACCTGTACCTGCCTTCTCTCCATAGCCCCTGATGCCTTTAGCCACAAGGGCCACATCTAACTCCCTCTTAAATATAGCCAATGAACTGGCCTCAACTACCTTCTGTGGCAGAGAATTCCAGACTCACCACTCTCTGTGTGAAGAAATGTACTCTCATCTTGGTCCTAAAAGACTTCCCCCTTATCCTTAAGCTGTGACCCCTGGTTCTGGACTTCCCCAACATCGGGAACAATCTTCCCACATCTAGCCTCTCCAACCCCTTAAAGGGGATTTATGAAGAAAAAACAAGGAATTGCAGATGCTGGTTCATACCAAAGATAGACACCACAAAGTGTTGGAGCAACTCAGTGGGTCAGACAGCATGCGTAGGAAGGAAACGCCCGTTTACTCCAAAGAGAGACACAAAATGCTGGATTAAGGTAGCGGGACAGGAAGGGTTGACGTTTCGGATAGTGACCCTTCTTCAGACTCGAGATACTGATCAGCTATGATATAATTAAATGGTGAGCCAACTTCAGGAAGTACAAATGTGCTCACGTGTTTTTTTTTAACTGAGCTGTTTTGGGTCGGGACCCTTCTTTAGTCTGAAAGTAGGGGGTGGGGGGGCGGAAACCGCAGGCGAGAAAAGACCAGGATCAAGCGGGGCCTGTCACAAATGAAGCCCACTGGGCCCTGAAAACTGCAGGTCGCAACGGGCATAATTTACAATGAATGAATTAAAACATTGCAAATTAACAAAAAAAAATGAACAGGCACGGACTCTGTAAGGAGTGACCCACTCAAAATTATTTTAAAATTGTGAATGTATTGTGAATTGTGAATTCCTGGAATGGCGGGACTGTCATATGTTGAAAGACTGGAGCGACTAGGCTTGTATACAATGGAATTTAGAAGGATGAGCGGGGATCTTATCGAAACATAAGATTATTAAGGGATTGGACACGTTAGAGACAGGAAACATGTTCCCAATGTTGGGTGAGTCCAGAACCAGGGGCCACAGTTTAAGAATAAGGGGTAGGCCATTTAGAACAGAGATGAGGAAAAACATTTTCAGAGTTGTAAATCTGTGGAATTCACTGCCTCAGAAGGGGTGGAGGCCAATTCTCTGAATGCATTCAAGAGAGCTAGATAGAGCTCTTAAGGATAGCAGAGTCAGGGGGTATGGGGAGAAGGCAGGAACGGGATACTGATTGAGAATGATCAGCCATGATCACATTGAATGGTGGTGCTGGCTCGAAGGGCCGAATGGCCTCCTGCACCTATTGTCTATTGTCTTTGGTATCTCGCACCAGTGACTCCTTAGTAGGGACCATTAATACAAGATGGTTACCAATAAACCAAACAGGTGTTCAAATAGTTGGAATATCACCTCATATTTTACTTGGGCAGCTTACAACTCAGTGGTATGAATATTGATTTATCTAACTCCAAGTAACCCCTGCATTCCCTCTCTCTCCATCCCTCCCCCACCCAGGTCGCACCAGCTTCTCGTTCTCACCTAGCAACCAGTTAACAATGGCCTGTTTCCTTTATCATCGTTATTTTTTTGCCTATCTTTCATTCATTTATTCTATATCTCTCTACATTACTGTCTCTTGTTTCCCTATCCCCTGATTCCAGTCTGAAGTAAGGTCTCGTCCCAAAACGTCACCCATTCCTTCTCTCCAGAGATGCTGCGATCCCCGCACATTAACACTATCCTATACCCACTAGGGACAATTTTTCTTTAAAACATTTATCAAGCCAGCAACTGAGATTCCTTCCCTCACGTGTTCAGGACACTCTTACATACAGAGTAGAAAGGGAATCACACAGCCGCAATTAGAAATGGATTGAAATGGACGTTAGATAAGCACATTGCAAGGAGGACACAGACTGATAGAAACTCAATGAAGAGGCATGGCAGAAGGCGTAAGCAGAGTTATTGACTGGGTAGACAGTCTCTCTGCACCTCACACAAACATGTCAACAAGATCATCACTGATAACATTGTATGACACAACTTAAACCAATAAAACTGATGCACGTTCAGTCCCCTGTATTGGGCAACATGTGGATTAGGTTGAGGTTTATTATTGCTATGCGTACTGGGACTGCGACTGCGAAGGGCAGTGAAGGATGCAAAAAGGAGGTACCGGGACAAGATGGAGTCACAGATGGAGCAGCAGGACACCAGGCTCCTTTGGCAGGGGCTACGGACTATAACTAGCTACAGGTCCAGCACCCCCTCAACCGGAAGTGCCGGCTCCTCCTTAGCTGATGACCTGAACTCTTTTTATGCACGGTTTGAGACGGGTAACACCACCAGCTCGCCGTCTACAAACAGCACCGAAGGGGCGCTGGCTAGCGAGGCTGGAGGGGGATCCACCCCCGGGGATGTGCACACATTCTCGGTGTCCGAGCATGAGGTGAGGTGGGCTCTGACGCGTGTGAACACGAGGAAAGCTGGAGGCCCAGATGGTATATCGGGGCGAGTACTAAAGTCTTGTGCTACTCAGCTTGCTCCAGTGCTCACCACAATATTCAACCTCTCCTTGGCAAAGTCCGTGGTCCCTGCATGCTTCAAAAGATCCATCATTGTACCGGTGCCAAAGAATGCCTCTCCAGCGTGTTTAAATGACTACCAACCGGTGGCCCTCACCTCGGTTGTCATGAAATGCTTTGAGAGGCTAGTCAAGAAGCACATCGGCGCCCTCCTTCCTCACAACATGGACCCACTACAGTTCGCATACCGTCCGAACAGGTCCACGGATGATGCGGTCTCCCAGGTTCTACACACCGCTCTCTCTCATCTGGACAGCCAGGGGGGCTGTGAGGATGCTGTTCATCGACTTTAGTTCAGCATTCAACACAATAGTCCCCAGCAGACTGGTCGAGAAGCTGCTGGAACTGGGGCTTAGCACCCCTCTGTGTGCCTGGGTCCTGGACTTTCTCACTGCCAGGCCCCAAGTGGTCAGGATGGGGGAACACACATCTAGCTCCCTCACCCTGAACATAGGATCCCCCCAGGGCTGCGTCCTTAGCCCCCTACTGTACTCCCTGTACACACATGACTGTGGGGCCAGGTTCAGCTCAAACTCCATCATCAAGTTTGCTGATGACACTGTGGTGGTGGGCCGGATCTCCAACAACGATGAGAAGGCCTACCGGGAGGAGGTGGCTGATCTGGCACTCTGGTGTCAGGACAATAACCTCCTCTTGAATGTCACTAAAACAAAGGAGCTGATTGTGGACTTCAGAAGGGCTAAACATCCAAGGACGTACACGCCACTGGAGATAAATGGGTCTATTGTGGATAGGGTGAGCAGTTTTAAATACTTGGGAGTCCGCATCGCAGAGGATCTGACGTGGGCAACGCACATTGCCGCACTGGTGGGTAAGGCTAAGCAGCGCCTTTACCACCTTAGACAACTGAGGAAACTGTTCGGACGGTATTGCTTCTACTCTGGGGCTGTAGAGAGCATCCTGTCCGGCAACATTACAGTCTGGTTTGGGAACAGCTCTGCCCAGGACTGGATGGCCCTGCAGAGAGTAGTGCGTTCGGCAGAACGCACCATGGGAACTACACTCGTCCCCCTGCAGGACCTATACATCAGGAGGTGCAGATCCAGAGCAAGCAAGATCATGAGGGACCCCTGCCACCCCAGTAACGGACTGTTCCAGATGCTAAGATCAGGCAAACGCCTCCGCTGTCACGCTGTGAAAACGGAGAGGATGAGACGGAGCTTCTTCCCACAGGCCATCAGGACTGTCAACTTTTATAACCCCAGAGACTAAATTTTTGTCGACACTAATAGTAACTTATTAACTTTATTTATATGCTGTAACTGTAATTCTTTTTCTTTGTGCACAACCCGCAGGCATTGCCACTTTCATTTCACTGCACATCGTGTATGTGTATGTGACAAATAAATTTGACTTGACTTGACTTGATACATTGAAGAGCTTTGTTTTGCATGCTTTCCAAATAGATCAGATAATACTGTGCATAACTACAGTCAAATCAAACCACAGTAGACGGAGCAAAGGGAAAAAGATACAGAGCGCAGAATATAGTTCTCAGCATTGTGGCACCTCCAGTTCCATAAACAAAGTCCAATGGCTGCAATGGGGTAGAGGTTAATAGGACAATACGCGAGCTTAAGAAGAGTCTTGACCCGAAACGTCACCTATTCCTTTTCTCTACAGATGCTCTGGGACCCGCTGAGTTACTCCAGCTTTTTGTGTATCTTATGGAAGGGCCATTCAGAAGCCTGATAACAGAGGGGAAGACGCTTTCCTGAGTCTGGCGATGTGTTTTCAAGCTTCTGTACCTTCTGCTGTAAACAGGAGCAGGGAGGAGGAGGAGGAATGAGGTCATCTTTGATCATATTGGCTGCATTTCTGAGGCAGCATGAAGTGCAGATGGAGTCAAAGGTGGGAAGACTGGTTTGGATTATTCCCTGGAAATAGTTTAACTTTCTAATACACAGCTAGCAGTTACTTGGCCTGTCTCGGAACCAACTGCCGAGCCTTCCCGAGATGTCGTGTGCCCAACTCGACAATACAGCAGTGAAGGGAGGTGCCCACTTGATAACCTCAATGATATACTGGCATGCTTAGGTTTTCTTGTCCCATAGTTTATCTGTGGAAAGTCATTTTAGATTTTCACATGCCATTGGGATTGCGTTTCTTAGTTAAACATTTAGCTTGTGTGTTTGTTAACATGAATATGAAGTTAGTTATTGTCCGAGAGCATTGTCCAAAGTGTGTACAGTTTAGATACTACTTTGGCATTGGGTTTGGTTTTCTTGGTTGAGTGCTTATCCTGGTGTTATAGCACAAGGGTGGCACAGTGGTAGAGTTGCTGCCATACAGTGCCAGAGTCCCGGCTTTGAGCCTGACTATACGGAGTTTGTACGGTCTCCCTTCACCTACGTGGGTTTACCTCGGGAGCTCTGGTTTCCTCCCACACTCTAAAGACGCACATGTTTGCAGGTTAATTGGCTTCGGTAAATTCGTAAATTGTCCCTAGTGTGTGTAGGACAGTGTTAATGTGCGGGGATAGTTGATCGGTGCTGACTCGGTGGGCCGAAGGGCCTGTTTCCGCACTGTATCTCTGTACTAAATTAAACAACAATGTACTTTGCGTTTTAATAGTGATTCATGGTTCGTCAAGAGGGGTTTTTTTTGGAAAATGATCACATCACATTGCTTGAAGCACAGGGGCAAACAATTTGCACTTCCAAAACAATTCAGCAACATACTCAACTGTCCGATTAAAGCCATTGATTTTGGTGACCATCAGGCACCTTAAGACCGGTACTACTTGCACAACCATATCAAACACAGGGCCCTAGTGAGACCGCACCTGGAGTACTGTGTGCAGTTGTACAGGGCCCTAGTGAGACCGCACCTGGAGTACTGTGTGCAGTTTTGGTCTCCAAATTTGAGGAAGGATATTCTTGCTATTGAGGGCGTGCAGCGTAGGTTTACTAGGTTAATTCCCAGAATGGTGGGACTGTCATATGTTGAAAGACTGGAGTGACTAGGCTTGTATACACTGGAATTTAGAAGGATGAAAGGAGATCTTATCGAAACGTATAAGATTATTAGGGGGTTGGACACGTTAGTGGCAGGAAACATGTTCCCAATGTTGGGGGAGTCCAGAACAAGGGGCCACAGTTTAAGAATAAGGGGTAGGCCATTTAGAACGGTGATGAGGAAAAACTTTTTCAGTCAGAGAGTTGTGAATCTGTGGAATTCTCTGCCTGAGAAGGCACTGGAGGCCAATTCTCTGAATGCATTCAAGAGAGAGCTAGATAGAGCTCTTAAGGATAGCGGAGTCAGGGGGTATGGGGAGAAGGCAGGAACGGGGTACTGATTGAGAATGATCAGAATGATCAGCCATGATCACATTGAATGGCGGTGCTGGCTCGAAGGGCCGAATGGCCTACTCCTGCACCTATTGTCTATTGTCTAAACGTTCTGTTATCTAATTTATTTTCCAGTCCAAAGGACCAATTACATACGGATGTTTGTTAATTCTTTCATTTTTTAAATAGCATTGTCGATTAAAATCCAAAGTAAATTGATACCATTTTGGGTAAGGACAAAAGGGAGAGGGGAAGGGAAGTGACAATGGAGCAAAAAAAAAAGATCGATGCTCTGCGGATGGGTTTGAAGTTTGGAAATGACGAAGACACGATGGGCTTGATTGGTCTCTCTTCTGCAAAACCCCCCGATGAGGAATTGCCGGTCTATTGCTACATTCGTAACATCTCTGAAGACAAGGAACTGCAGGTGCTGGGATCTTGATCAAAACACACAAGTTGCCAGAAGAACTCAGCGGCTCAGACAGCATCTCTGGAGGAAAGGGACAGGTGACATTTCGGGTCTGGACCCACCAACTGGAAGAAGGGTCCCACCCTGAAACGTCGTCTGTGCGTCCCTTCCGCAGGGGCCGCCAGACTTCCTCCAGCACTCCGTGTTTATCTTAAGAACCTCTACCTGCTTCGCATCCAAGGGGTTCCTTTCACAAAGCACCTCTGCCGATTAGCTTAGTGAACGGGTGGATGCGAGGTGACCCCAGGGGTTGCAAACACCCACTTCATGGTCACACAGAGAGTGGTGAGTCTGTGGAATTATCTGCCACAGAAGGTGGTTGAGGCCAGTTCATTGGCTATATTTAAGAGGGAGTTAGATTTGGCCCTTTTTGCTAAAGGGATCAGGGGGTATGGAGAGAAGGCAGGTACAGGTTACCGAGCTGGATGATCAGCCATGATCATATTGAATGGCGGTGCAGGCTCGAAGGGCCGAATGGCCTACTCCTGCACCTATTTTCTATGTTTCTATGTCCCTTTCAAGTCCGCTCCGGCCTCACTTCCTTCCACGAGATTTTTGCCGTGTCTGAAGGTCTCCCTGCGGGATACCTGCCTCCAGCATCTGGAGATGTATGATCGTGGAACACGGAGGCACAGTGCAGACCCTGACTGCAGTGTGGAGATAGGGAACATTACTGTCACTCGACAAAAAGGAAGCAGCAGTAACACTGATGAATGGGGCCGTTCAACCTTCAAAACACTCGGAGGAAACGGCTTACCTGTTTATGCATTTCAATGTTCAATCCATAGGACATTTCATAGTACTGGGAAAACAAAAGGGGAAGAGACAGGAATTATAGCCAGGAATCGGAAAATTGGCAGACAGAAACTCCTCTTTATAAAATGTACAGTGCAGAAACTAGCTATTTCAGCACAACCATTCTGAGCAGTATTTGAATCTCATCACCCTACTCCTCAGACAACATCTATTAAATAGTCTGTATTCTTCGAGCTTCCATTCCACCACTAAATCACGAAAGCGAGTTTAGTTTATTGTCACATGCACCGAGGTACAGTGAAAAGCTTCTGTTGCGTGCTTAGTCAGCAGAAAGGCAATACATGATTACAATCGAGCCATTCACAGCGTACAGATACATGATAACGGGAATAACAAGGGAGACAAGGGTAAAGGTGAGGCCGATAGCCGTTCAGGACTGCTCTCTAGTTGTGGTGGGATGGTTCGGTTACCTGAACACAAAATGTGACACAAAGTGGGCTGGCTTAGGTCAACAAAGTGCAAGGATATGGATCCACATTGGAGGAAAGATGAGGCTTTCCAGAGGTTAGGATGGCTTGGTGGTGACTGGGTCAGCTCTCAGGGACCGAGACCATTCATCCATTAAAACAAAACCAGGAGGTTATTTCTGCCTGTTGGCACGAATCCCATAGGGATAGCTTCAGATGTAGCAAAAAGCGTTGAAAGATGCAAAGCCAGGACGGACTTGAAAGGGAGCATGAAGTGGGCGATTGTTATCCCAGGGACAGACAACCAGCACCCACCCATTCACAAATGGAGGTTGAATCTCAACACAGCGGAAAATAAAATGACAGGCTCAGTGATGTTAAATGACTCAATTGGCTTCATGCCCATCTGGTTCCCTACAGCCCTACGGGGAAGGAAATTACTGAACTTTACCCAGTCTGGCCAATGTGCAACTCCAGATCCACACATCTGGTTTCAATTCCCATCTTAGCCCCGAGGCAAAGGGTCGATGGGCAGTAGATGCCAAGTCAAGAATGATCTTCTGAATGCCAAGACAGGTCAATGGGGCTTAAAAGCCACGTCCTATTCCCCATGAATTTACTGGCACTTTCTTCTAACACTTCCACGATTTGTCATCCACCCTTGTTCTTAAGTTCATAAGTGATAGGAGCAGAATTAGGCCATTCGGCCCATCAAGTCTATTCCGCCATTCAATCATGGCTGATCTATCTCTCCCTCTCAACCCCATTCTCCTGCCTTCTCCCCATAACCCCCGACACCTGTACTAATCAAGAATCTCTCTATCTCTGCCTTAAAAATATCCATTGGCGGTCCCCATAGCCTTCTGTGGCAATGAATTCCACAGATTCACCACCCTCTGACTCATCTCTTATCCACCCTCCTTATCTCTTTGATCAAACGTCCTTTGATTCTGAGACTATGTCCTTTGGTCCTAGACTCTCCCACTAGTGGAAACATCCTCTTCACACCCACTCTATCCAGGCCTCTCACTATTCGGTGAGGTTGTGCTCCAATCCATATCCCTCAGGAGTGATGCTCACCCCCACTGCCACTATTAGATACAATAAAGAGAATGCCATTTCATCTCCCAGTGACTGTTTGCAACAGTCGGGAGGTGTTCAACTAACGAACATTTGAGGCGCCTCTTAATTTTGGCGTGGAAACAGGCCCTCTGGCCAACCGAGTCCGCACCAACCAGCAATTCCCGCACATTAACACCACACACATTAACACATATACACTAGGGACAAATTTTGTTTACATTTACACTAAGCCAATTAACCTACAATCCTATACTTCTTTGGAGTGTGGGAGGAAACCAAAGATCTGTGAGAAAGCCCACGCAGGGTACGGGGAGAATGTATAAACTCAGTCCAGACAGCACCCAACGTCACCCATTCCTTCTCTCCCGAGATGCTGCCTGACCTGCTGATTTACTCCAGCATTTTGTGAATAAATACCTTCGATTTGTACCAGCATCTGCAGTTATTTTCTTACAGCACCCCTAGTCAGGATTGAACCTGGGTCTCTGGCGCCGTGAGGCAGTAACACCACCGCTACGCCACCGTGCTGCCCCTCGATGGGCTAAATGGACTCATTCTGTTCCTGTTCCTCATGGTCCTGTAATATTGCGCTGACTGCAACTCGGAAAGGCCGAGGCAGCCATTCCAAGGATTTACGAAGGATTGCATCAATAAGTACCATATCCTGTGAATAATTCTTTCTTAAATCTGTGAGAAAGCACAGTTCAAGCATTAATAATTGCCAGCGAGGTGCCCTGTCCAGATTTATGGGAATGAACTCGCGGGAGAGGTGCCTGCAATCTCTCAATAAGTGGTGATAGCTTGTCATTGAATAATTCGGGAAAACACTGGATGATGAAAGAGGTGTTCATTTTTGGAGGCATCACTGCTCGAAGGAACAGTGCCAAAGTTTTAAACAGTTTTGCTTTTTGTAACAAAGCTATCAAAGGCATGCGTGTGGGTCAAGGGCACACACAACTAGTTGCAACAAGCGCCTGGTGGCATGTTGTGTTAACAAATAAAAGAGTCAGACTGTTGTCAAAGAGAATAAATCATAACGTATTCTTCCTGATGCCATGCTAACGTTATGGACGTACGACAGAATGGCGTGGGTAGATAAGGATTTGGGGTCCACCAGAAGATAGACCACACATGACAGCCGGGCAACCATACTTCAAAAATTCATGAGTGATAGGAACGGAATTAGGCCATTCAGCCCATCAAGTCTACTCCTCCATTCAATCATGACTGATCTAACTCACCGTCCTAACCCCATTCTCCTGCCTTCTCCCCGTAACCCCTGACACCCGTACTAATCAAGGACCTATCAGTGCTTTAAAAATATCCATTGGCTTGGCCTCCACTGGCAATGAATTTCACTGATTCACTACCCCCCCTCTAAAAACCTCGTCCTCATCTCCTTCCCAAAGGACTCGTCCTTTAATGCTGAGGCTGACCTGTGGTCCCAGACTCTCCCACTGGTGGGAACATCCTCTCCACATCCACTCTACCCAGGCCTTTCACTATTCAGTAAGTTTCAATGAGGTCCCCCCCACCATCCTTCTAAACTCCAGCGAGTACAGGCCCAGTGCCGTCAGATGCTCATCATATGTCAACCCGCTCATTCCTGGGATCATTCTGGTAAACCTCCTCTGGACCCTCTCTGGAGCCAGCGCATCCTCAGAAATGGGGTCCAAAATTGCTCACGATACTGGCAGAGCACTGAGACGAGCGAGGCATTGCCCGAGTATACATGGAGAGTCCTGGGCAGAATTACTAATGGGCTTGACAGGAGGCGAGGGAGGTGTCAAAGAGGTGAAGGATGCAAAATGAACAGGGAGTTGGTGCAAGGAGGCAGCGCAGAGCTAAAAGGTGAGCATGATCTTATTGGATGGCACAGGAGAGAAGAGGAATCAAATTTCTTGTTTCCTCAAAATCTTAAAATTTTCAGCAAGATCACCTCTTGATCTTATAAACTTCACTGATTATAGATCCAACCTTTCCTTGTCCCACATGCTAACCAAGTGAACCTTCATTTAACTGCTACTGTAGCAAGCACAGTCAAAGATTATGTTAAAGGAATTGTAGGAAGGCCATTGTTTTGACAGAATTGACTGAAAGATAGAGTGTGAAAACAGGCCCTTCGGCCCACAAACTCCATGCTGATCATCAATCTCCTGTTCACACCAGTTCTATGTTATTCCACTTTCTTATCCGCTCCCTGCACACAAGGGGTCATTTCCAGAGGTCAATAAACCTACAACCCTGTGCGTCTAGGGAATGTGGGAGGAGACCAGAGCAAACCCGCATGGTCACAGGGAGAACGTGCAAACTCCACACAGCCAGCACCCGTGGTCAGGATCGAGCATGGGTCTCTGGCGGCGTGAGACAGCAGCTCTACCAGCTGTGTCACTGTGTTGCCCCAATGCTTTTTTTCCTCCTGATTTCAATACTTTGAACTATTACCGGGGGGGGGGGGGGGGGGGTTTAAAAGACAGTGATATTTTGTGCTGCCCCCCCCATGCCCCAAATTTTTAGAAATCTCCCGAGGATTTAAGCCTCAGGACGGTGACAGTGACGGCAACGAAGCCAGCGCCAATTTGGAAAGATAAAGACCTTTCAACATTGCAGACAGAAGCCGAGGGGACTCGGAGATGACAAGCATGACACGGATTAGTCATCACGGAGGGAAGGGCGATGACTGAGAGAGGCTTCATGTGACAAAGACAGAGAGGCCCATTGTCACTGACATACAGAGGGATGCGAGCAGGGGGCCAGGAGGAAACGATTGAAAACTGAAGCTGCAGTCACGCCAGGAGCTGCCTTCCGCGGCGGTTTATACAGGAGGTCAATGATACGAGATGCAAACCATTAGTGATTGATAATGGGCTCGAGGAACTTTAAAAACAAGGCGAGCATTCACACAGACGCGCTGGGAAATAACTAAAGGAAGGCAATATTTGAATCTTCATAAGTCCGTAAGTTCATAAGTCATAGGAGCAGAAGTAGGCCATTCGGCCCTTCAAGTCTATTCCGCCATTCAATCATGGCTGATCTATCTTTCTCTCTCAACCCCATTCTCCTGCCTTCTCCCCATAACCTCTGACACCCTTACTAATCAAGAATCTGTCAATCTCTACCCTAACAATATCCAATGACTTGGCCTCCACAGCCATCTGTGGCAGATTCACCACCCACTGACTGAGGCAATCCCTCCTCATCTCCATTCTAAACGTTTGCCCTTTTATTCTGAGGCCAATCCCTCTGGTTCTAGACTCTTCCACTAGTGGTTACATCCCCTCCACATCCATTCTATCCAGGCCTTTCACTGTTCTTTAAGTTTCAATGAGGTCTCCCCTCATCCTTCTAAACTCAGCCGTCAAGCGGTTATCGTATGTTAACCCCGTCATCTCCGGGATCACTCTCATGAAGCGCCTCTGGACCTTCTCCAACACCAGCAGATCTTTCCTCAGATATGGCGCCCAAACCTGCTCACAATATCGCAATCACAATAATACTTTATCAGCCAAGTGCGTTTTGCAACATACGAGGAACTTCATTTGCCATAACAGTCATCATAACAATAAAGAGCAACAGGGCACACAAATTTTTTTTTTAACATGAACATCCACCACAGCGACCCCTCCACATTCCTCACTGTGATGGAAGGTGAAAATAGTCCAATCTCTCCCTTCTTTATCCATATTTCAAATGCGATCCGACCAGTGCATTATAAAGCCTCAGCATGATATCTCTTTGATGAGATTTTTATTTTAATTCTCCTTTGCGATGAACAACAAGTGACTCATGAGTGCCTCCATTGAAATCAACTAGATCAGCACCAATCAACCCCATGATCATCTACTCCAAGTACGTGGTTCTGCAAACTCCCAAGCCACAGAGGCCCCACCTTTAATTCACACTAAATGCTGATCGCATCATCGGAAACCAGCTTTGAGAATGCGATGAGTTAAGAAGCAGGGTTAGTGTTGAGACTGGCAAAGCCTCTTCAAGTCCAGATGATCTGTGCTTAAATTAATTCCACTCCTTCAAACAATCAGGCCCAGACGATGGCAATATTCTTGCTATTGAGGGCGTGCAGCGCAAGTTTACTAGGTTAATTGCCGAAATGGCGGGACTGTCATATGTTGAAAGACTGGAGCGACTGGGCTTGTATACACTGGAATTTAGAAGGATGAGAGGGGATCTTATCGAAACGTATAAGATTATTAAGGGGTTGGACACGTTAGAGGCAGGTAACAAGTTCCCAAAGTTGGGGGAGTCCAGAGCAAGGGGCCACAGTTTAAGAATAAGGGGTAGGCCATTTAGAACGGAGATGAGGAAAAACTTTTTCAGTCAGAGAGTTGTGAATCTGTGGAATTCTCTGCCTCAGAAGGCAGTGGGGGCCAATTCTCTGAATGCATTCAAGAGAGAGCTAGATAGAGCTCTTAAGGATAGCGGAATCAGGGGGTATGGGGAGAAGGCAGGAACGGGGTACTGATTGAGAATGATCAGCCATGATCACATTGAATGGCGGTGCTAGCTCGAATGGCCTACTCCTGCACCTATTTTCTATAATATTCCTGCAACAATATTTCAGTTGCAGGAAGGAAATGAAACATCAGCCTTCTTCTTTGATGCCACAAAATTGTGAAAGCTGCTTCCACAGTCCCATTGTTCTGCCATTAAACCTGTGGCTACTGCACTCACGTTTGTGGCAGCTTGTGAAGGCGATGTCTCCATTTCTGTTGCAAGTCCAGCCACAGGGGAAAGGTTTGATATGAACCAGAGAGGCAACATTTGTTCCATCCCACACATATGGGTACATGGAATGAACCATCAGCAGAAATAGACACAGAATGCTGGAGTAACTCAACGGGTCAGGCAGCATCTCAGAAGAGAAGGAGCGGGCGACGTTTCGGGTCGAGACCCTTCTTCAGACCCGAAACGTCACCTATTCCTTTTCTCCAGAGATGCTGCCTGACCCACTGAGACACCCCAACATTTTGTGTCTCTACCTTTTGGTATAAACAAGCAACTGCAATTCCTTCCTGCACATTTTGTCAGAAGAAAACATTGATGCAGGTATCACAAGAGTTTAAATGACATTTGGGCAGGTACATGGATAAGATGTTTAGAGGGATATGGATGGATAGTGGAGTCAGGGGGTATGGGGAGAAGGCAGGAACGGGGTACTGATTGAGAATGATCAGCCATGATCACATTGAATGGCGGTGCTGGCTCGAAGGGCCGAATGGCCTTCTCCTGCACCTATTTTCTATTCTATTGTCTATTGACCGTTTGATCGGCGTGGGTTGAAAGGCCTGTTTCTGTGTAGGAAGGAACTGCAAATGCTGGTTTACACCAAAGACAGGCACCATATGCTGGAGTAATTCAGCGGGACAGGCAACATATTTGGAGAAAAGGAACAGGTGACATTTCGGGTCAAGATCTTTCTTCAGACCGAGTCAGGGGAGAGAGAGACGCACACAGAAATGGAACGGCAAGGTGTGACAACACAGATCAAAGGGGACCATGCTCAAGGAAATGTAGAATGGTACATTGTTAGCAGAGGGGAACGTGACAACATATAAGATAATTAGGGGATTGGACACATTAGAGGCAGGAAACATGTTCCCAATGTTGGGGGAGTCCAGAACAAGGGGCCACAGTTTAAGAATAAGGGGTAGGCCATTTAGAACGGAGATGAGGAAGAGCTTTTTCAGTCAGAGTGGTGAAGGTGTGGAATTCTCTGCCTCAGAAGGCAGTGGAGGCCAGTTCGTTGGATGCTTTCAAGAGAGAGCTGGATAGAGCTCTTAAGGATAGCGGAGTGAGGGGGTATGGGGAGAAGGCAGGAACGGGGTACTGATTGAGAGTGATCAGCCATGGTCGCATTGAATGGCGGTGCTGGCTCGAAGGGCTGAATGGCCTAATCCTGCACCTATTGTCTATTGTCTATTGTGAGACATACAATCAGTAATATTTAATCAGGAGGACAGTGGAACTGTTTCGGTGCTGTATAAACTATCTAGAAGACACAGCCCTACGAATAATTGAATTTGATCGCGTGCAACAGGGCCATTCAGCCCAATGCTCTGGAACCTGCCTCCTCCCACCTCTCTCCCCTGTTAACATTTTCTTCCACTACTTTTACATTGTTTGCAGGCCTTGTCGTTGCACCCTTGACCCATTCTGCAGCTTCTGCCAGTGTCAGCATCTTGCCGCCTTACTGTGGATGTGCGGGACAGGTAGGTGAGCAGTCAGTCACCAAGCAACCTTAAACCAACTCACAAGCTGGGTCCAGTCATGCGTGAAACAAAACAGAATGCCAGGCCACAGCTCTGGAACTGTTTGCTTGCTTAGTTAAGGAGACAGATTCAGTTAAACAAGAACCCGACCACAGTCATGAGGTCAGTCTCTCATTATACGTCTCGTGTGGCAAGAACACGCTGTGCCCTATTTAGGTTTCACGTTCGACTACAGCATTTATTTTTTTTGCTTAATAACCATTAGTCCGCCTCAACATTGAGGAGGCATTTCCTGTGGGATTCCCCGCCCAATGTAATCGAGAGCCCGGGCTGGGCAATGCTGCAGCACACAACACGACTTCCAAGAAGAGGGAGACATCACAGGTTCAATGAGAAGCCAAGGAGGAGAACAATGGCATCACCACTAGAGGTTAGCTCGCCTTCACTAAAGCAGGTGTGAAATCAGACGCATCTTGATGTCTTACTACCCTACGACAGAGGACATAGGTTTAAGGCGAAGGGGAAAAGATTGAATAGGAATCTGAGGGGCAACTTTTTCCCACACAAAAGGGTGGTGGGTGTATGGAACGGTGCCAGAGGAGGTAGTTGAGGCAGGGGATATCGCAACATTTAAGAAACAGTTAGACAGGTACATGGATAGGACAGGCTTGGACCAAATGCAGGCAGGTGAGCCTAATGTAGCTGGGACACGTTGGCCATGTGGGCAAGATGGGCCGAAGGGCCTGCTTTCACGCTGCATCACTCAATGACAACAGCGCCTTTACTCCAGCTGCTACTAAGTAGTTGCAAAGTTGGAAAGGTACTGAGGCAGTTAAAAGGTGCATAGAGTTCGGTCATCTTAATCTATGGAAACGGTTTTAAATCCCAGTGTTCCCGCTAGCATCGAGTAGTAGGAGCAGAGCAGGCATCGAACCTCGAGCGTGGCCTAGCGCTCAGTTAAGATTTTCCAAACACAACTGCGTCGCTTAGAAATCGGATTACTTCCAACTCTAATAAAATATCAGCTCGCATTTACAATGCTTTCCCTGCTGAAGCATGTCTAAGGCACTTCACCCAAGTGGCATCTGCAGCAACAATGGACCGATGAGACCGGTTATTTTATTCAAAGTAACGTTTCACGGTCATGGAAAGAAAAAGAAATGACCATTTAATCTGTCCTTGGGCCCGACTGCTGGCGGTGGAATGTTGGCCGGGGAGAGTTGATAAAACAATAACATTAGCAAGCACTTGGCAGTTAACCACAGTTAGTCTTTGTCATAATCATACTTTATTAGCCAAGTATATTTTGCAACATACGAGGAATTTAATTTGCCATTTTCTAACGGCAAGAAGCATTTGAACGTTAAGGGAATTCCTGAATTAACCAAAAGGCAATTGGGGTGGCACGGTGGCACTGCTGCTTTGCAGGGCTTGTAGTGTCAGAGACCCAGGTTGGATCCCGACTACGGGTGCTGTCTGAGTGGAGTTTGCACGTTCTCCCCGTGGTCTGCGTGAGTTTGCTCCGAGATCTTCAGTTTCCTCCCACATTCCAAAGACGTACAGGTTTGTATAGACAGGTTAATTGGCTTGGTACAAGTGTAAAATTGTCCCGAGTGTGTGTTGGGTAATGTTAATGTGCGGGGATCACTGGTCGGTGCGGACCAAAGAGCCTGTTTCCCAGCTGTATCTCTAAACTAAACAATTGACAAGTGGATGAAGTGGATGACAAGGTTTCTATACATTTAAAAATTGCACTTGGTAAGAAAGATCATCAAAATGCCTTGCCACGTGGAGTTACAAGAATCAAGGCCAAACCTTACCGTTCCAGAATGATAAAGAAGCATTTGTCACATGATGCCATCTTTCATTCAGCACATCCGCCTTTATTGCCCTTCCCTCAGTTACCCGCGAGAAGATCTGCTCTTGAAACATTCTGGTTCATGTGGTGAAACTACTCCCTAATGTTTGATGGCTTCTTGTTACATTTGAACTTCTAGTTAAGTGTCAACCACATTAATGTAAGTCTAGGTTTGTTTTGGAGGGTCGCATGGCAGGTTTATTTTCCAAAAAAGTTTAGTATCCACTCCACTCACTAAACAACAGGGGCATTTCACAGCGGACAATTAACCCACAAACCCATACATTTTAGAAACATAGAAAATAGGTGCAGGAGGTGGCCATTCGAGCCAGCACCGCCATTCATTGTGATCATAGCTGATCATCCACAATCAGTAACCTGTGCCCAACTTCTCCACATATCCCTCGATTCCACAAGCCCCTAGAGCTCTATCTAACTTTCTCTTAAATTCATCCAGTGATTTGGCCTCCACTGCCCTCTGTGGCAGAGAATTCCACAAATTCACAACTCTGGGTGGAAAAAGTTCCTTCTCACCTCAGTTTTAAATGGCCTCCCCTTTATTCTAAGACTGTGGGATATCTTTGGGATATGAGAGGAAAATGGAGCACCAGGTGGAAACCCACATGGTCACAGGGAGAACATGCAAACTCCGTACAAACAGCAACTGTGGTCAGGATTGAATCCGGGCCTCCAGCGCTGTAAGGTAGCAACATTACCGATGTGCCACCCCATTTCTAGAAATGAATTGGCACTGAATTCAACAGTAAAAATGAAATCTTTTTTTTTCATGTTTTATTTAAGTTTTCCAGTATCTTTGTTTTATTTGTGTAACTTCAATTCTGGTTTGTAGAGGCAAGGAACTGCAGATGCTGGTTTACAAAAAAAGGCACAAATTGCTGGAGTAACTCAGCAGGTCAGGCCGTAATTCTGGAGATAATGGACAGGTGATGTTTTGGATCAGGACTAATCGAGTCTGAAGGATGATCCTCCAAATTGAAGTTGATTTCATAGTTAAGGTTACCAACACAATCTTTCTGTTACAGATTACTTAATAAAACTGATTAGAACAGGTGTCAGGGGTTATGGGGAGAAGGCAGGAGAATGGGGTTAGGAGGGAGAGATAGATCAGCCAGGATTGGAAGGCAGAGTAGACTTGTTGGGCTGAATGGCCTAATTCTGCTATCACTTATGACCTTAAAACTGAATTTTAAAATCATATTTGTACTCTTCAATGCACGGCCCCAGATTACAGCACAGCTTTTGAGACGTAATATAGATAGCGTGCGCCATGTTATGTATTGGATTTTGCTCTTTAAATAAAATAGCAACAATAAAATAGCTGGACAAAGAAGCGAGTGAACAATATTGTAACCCGTTTCTGATACCAGAAAGATAAAAGAATTAAGATGTGCTCTGGTCGAGCCAACAAAAATGACTGCTAAAATTGAAACGGGAAGAAGGTAGGCATAAAATGCAAAGCAAAATACGTTGGAAGAATGGGGAAATGAACTGTGGCAAGATTTTGAAGGATAAGAGAGGAAGAACAATGAAGTGTGGTTTGGCAATGTATTAAAGATTGAACTGATGGTCAAGATTAATCAAATTCTACAATCTTAACTGTAAACAAGCAAAAGCAAACCTAGCAGAATATGCGGAAGGAATGGACAGGCGACATTTTGGTGGGGAACCTTCTTCAGACTGTCCATCCCCTCCACAGAGGCTGCTTGACTAGCTGAGTTACTCCAGCACTTTGCACAGGATTCCAGCGTCTGCAGTTCCTCGTCTCCATTTTAGAAAACGGCACAAAACATTTTTGCGAGAGAGATATTAAAGTCCATGGAAAAGTGGCAGGGTAATCTGGAAAGTCTCCAACCGGAAAGCCATCTGGCCATTCCCTCCACAGATGCTGCCTAACCCGAATTCATCCAACAATTTGTTCTTTGCTGAAGGACCCAGCATCTGCAGTGTCTTGCGTCTCTATAATTTAGTTTAGTTTTGAGACACAGCATGGAAACAAGCTCTTCCGATCTCAGAGTCCATGCTGACCAGTCATCACCTATACACGCGTTCTATCCCACATACGAGGGACAGATTACAAAGGCCAATTAACATTAAAAACCTGCATGTCGTGGAATGCGGGAGGAAACCCAGAACACCCGGAGAGAACCCACGCAGTCACAGGGAGGACGTGTAAACTCTGCACAGACAGCCCCCGTAGTAATCCTGGTCTCAGGCACCAAGGCAGTGACTTCACTACTGAGCCACCCCTTTAAACTTATTCCAGGTATAAATGGAGGCTCGAGAAGCAAGGACATTTGTCCCAGAGAGACAGAGAGGACAACAAGTGTAGAAAGCATCAGAGGCTGGAGAGAAATATAATGGATCGTTTCCGCTGGTCAGCAGGATGCTAATGCTCAGTCTGTGCCTGTTCATTCACCAGAGAACTAAAGGAGAGGTTATAAAGAATTCTGCACACAGAGGACGGCTAGAATTCGGTATTTAATGGATTCGTTTTAAAAGGGAATATCGATAGTTGCTTAGGAAACAGGACTATAAAGAGTACGGCAAATCAACAGGAGAATGATTAGAGGTCTCGTGGGAAGAAAATCAATGACACGGACCTGACAGCTTGATGGCTCAATCCAGAGCTGTTGTTAATGCTCGAGCCCTTGCTCTTTAGTCTGCACCCCAAAGGTTCAGACAAGGGACCAAACTGTGACCTGGAATTCATTACCACCAAATGTGGGCGCCCAAATTATGTGCTCTATCCTGGCCCATTACAGACACGGGCACGATACAGGGAAAAGCAGGACATTATATACCCCTCCTGTCTGAATCACTTTCTGATAAAATTGTGGACGATTTTCTTTTAACCCGGGACATTTATCCCGATACATCGAGTCGAATCCAAGAGTTGCAAAGTCAAACCTTCCCAAAAACGTTCAGAGCAAGAAGTCAATCAAAGACAGACGCAGAATGCTGGAGTAACTCAGCGGGACAGGCAGCATCTCTGGAGAAAAGGAACAGGTGACATTTTCGGGTCCCGACTGGAAACGTCACCTCTTCCTTCTCTCCAGAGATGCTGCCTGTCCCGCTGAGTTATCCCAGCATTTTGTGTCCATCTTCAGTGTAAACCAGCGTCTACAGTTCCTTCCGACATAAGGAGACAATAGAGGTAGCTTACTGTGGCAATGAGATTGGGAAGAGGCAAATTTACATCAGTGCTGGGTCACAGTACAGGCGAGCCTGGTTTACGGCAGTTTGGGAAATGAAAATCCACCCTCACTGCAATCTAACATTAATGAACATCCTGGAATACAAATTCACTCATGAGATTTGGAGACACAAGGAACGCCAGATGATGTCTTTACAAAATGTGCTGGAGTAACTCAGCGGTTCAGGCAGACTTTCTGGAGAACATGGACAGGTGATGTTTCAGATTGGGAGCCTTCTTCAATATAAATCTCTGTTCAATGATCATTTCCTGACATATACATAGATGGCAAGGCTTCACATCACAGAAAATAACGATGTCGGCGATTTTCTAGCAAAACAATCCTCCCATCCCTCTGCAAGGTGGGGTAGGATGGGGGGGGGAAATCACCTTCAAACAAAAATATATCAGCCAGGGTTTCTCTGCCAAGTCACTTTTAACCCGAGCTGGAAGGTCAAAAAAGGGCAGGTTGTCGGCCTGTATGGAGATCCTGTTTGGTACATGCCCAAACAGGTTTCCATTTCAAGTCCCCAAGAGACCACCTCATGGAATTTTTTAATCGGGTAGGGAATGCCAAGATCACACTTAGACAGATATGGATCGGAAGGAGGGCTATGAGCCAAATGCAAGCAAATGGGACTAGCCCACTATGCCAACTTGGCCAGCTTGGACAAGGTGGGACCAACGTGTAGGAAGGAACTGCAGATGCTCGTTTAAACCGAAGAAAGATACAAAATCCTGGAGTAACTCAGCAAGACAAGCAGCATCTCTGAAGGGAAGGAATAAGTGATGTTTCGGGTCCATTCCTCTCCAGAGATGCCGCCTGTCCCGCTGAGTTACTCCAGCATTGTGTGTGGATGAAGGGCACATTTCTGTACTGTACAGCTCTATCACTCTACGTTGAATAAAGTCAACACCCACCTCTTCCTACATTTCCCCACTGACTCTCAACCACCAACACAAGACAACAACACCGCACTTCAGTCCCAACCATTTGCTGCCCGCCTTTGGGATGTTGAGAAAACCAGAACACCCGGAGAAAACCCATGCGATCACAGGGAGAATATGCAAACTCCACACAGACAGCCCCCGAGGTCAGGATTGAACCCGGGTCTCCGGCACTGGGAGTCAACAGCTCCATGAGCTTGGTCTCTGGGCTCCCCCTGAAGCTCAAACTTGGTGAAAGTTTAACTTAAAGTTAAACTGAAACTTAAAATGCCGCTCCATAAGAACACTTGCATGCAACACGCACACACACACACACATCCAGCTCCCTGCTGCTCCCCAACATGCTGCCTTGCAGCTTCACTGAATATGAACCCAGTTAAGAACAAAAGAGCAAATTCCTGCTGAAAGCCAAATCTCCCAAATCCTTGCTGCCCACCAGAACAGAATGTTTCTGTCTGGTGACTGATTGTCCATCTCACCCTGTATCACTTCAAGCTGAAGTCGCTCCAAACAAGAGTCCCATTCATTCCGCGAGGATAACACTGTGTCTAGTGTCATATTGCCTGGCGCTGGACTCAAAACACTAAAAAGGATACTTCACAGAATGAAGGGTTATTTTTGGCTGCTTCTTTTTGAAGTGGTTCATCTGGCACCCACTGACATAGTTTGGAGCACAAACAGGAAAAGATTAGATAATGCGAACTAAAGCTCCATTTCAGACAGAACTGCACCAAGACGACATTTTCATCCGCTCCAAGACAGATGCAAAACCATTCCAAACCATGCATACCTTCCATCGACTACATTTACACTTCACGCTGTCTCAGCAGGGCCACCAGCAAAATCAAGGACGAGTCTCATCCCGGCCACTCCCTCTTCCATCAGAAAAGAGGTACAGAAGTGTGCAAATGCACACCTACAGATTCAGGGGCAGTTTCCTCCCAGCTGTTATCAGCCAACTGAATCATCCTATCAACAACTGGGGAGCAGTCCAGAGCTACTATCTACCTCCCTGGAGACCCTTGGACCATCTTTACTCAGACTTTATCTTGCAATAAACGTTATTCCCTTTATCATGTATCTGTACACTGGCTAGCTCAACTGCAATCACGTGCAGTCTTTCCGCTGACTGGTTAGCAAGCAACAGGCTTCTCGCTGCACCTCGGTGCATGTGACAACAAACTACATTAGACTTTTCTTTCTTGACAAAATTCAGCATCCAGCTATCTCTTCTTAGATCCATTGCACCCTAACCTTCCAGAGCAGCCTGCCGTGCGGAACCTTGTTGAATGCATTCCTCCCACATTCCAAAGACGCGCAGGTTTGTAGGTTCATAGGCTTCAGTAAATTGTTCCTAGTGTGTAGGATGTGAAACTGGGATAACGTAGAATTAGCACACGGATGATCGTTAAATGGTGCGGACTCACTGGGCCAAAGGGACAGTTTCCACACTGCATCTCTAAACTAAATTGAAGATTGCAGAGCACCCAGACTTAGAGCCATTAGTCTCTTCACTGGGACTTTTAGGTATACAGCTTGGAAACAGGCCCTTCGGATATACTAACATTGGACCACCGCGTATACTAGCATCGTCCTACACACTAGGAGCAATTTAGTTTTACAGAAGCCAACCTACAATCCTGCATGTCTGTGGAGTGCAGGAGGAAACCAGAGCGCCCAGAGAAAACCCACGCAGTCACAGGAAGAATGCACAGACGCCTACAGTTAGGAGCGAACCCAGGAGTCTGGCGCTGTGAGGCAGCATCTCTACTGCTGCGCCACCAACTCCAGCCAACAATACCGTGAGAGTACCTTGGCCAGGAGATTCGCAATCACTCCAATCAGATCAGCAACACCTTCAAGGGAAAAATCAGATGAGCAAGACTGGCATTCAATGCCCACGACACCCATCCTCCAAAAAACAACACGGGAAAATTCCTTCCTTTCTGTTCTTCCCATGCAGATTCCACCCATCTGGCTACAACCTATCAACATTAATCCCTCCTTGGCCACGCCATGGTTTCACATTCTAACCACGGTGACAAGCCAAGCTGCTTCCTGCCTTTGAGCTCAGGGTGCCATGGATGAAATATACTGACAGGTCCGTATATTTATCTAGTAAAGTGAACTACGTAATTGTTTAATCAACCAAATTTAACTCAATAAACATTTTAAAAGGGGGAAAAAAGATTTTGTTACAGTTGTGGTTGGCATCAGACTTGCATGAACCAACAGGGCTTCCTCCAGTGCGTGGCGATGCATAGTATTACCTGCAGCCGTCTGGCGATTTAACACCCACCCCCGAGTGAATGTGTAGGAAAATAACTGCAGGTGCTGGTACAAATCGAAGGCACCGTAAAATGCTGGAGTAACTCAGCGGGTCAGGCAGCATCTCAGGAGAGAAGGAACGGGTGACGTTTCGAGTCGTGACCCTTCAAGGGTCTCAACCCGAAACGTCACCCATTCCTCTCCCGAGATGCTGCCTGACCCGCTGAGTTACTCCAGCATTTTGTGATACCCGATTAAACGTAGTGAATGGGGGGGGTGGCCGCACTTAAACCCCAGATGACCCAAGCCAAATACAGTCTCTGGGGGCAAACAAGGGAACAGGCGGCAATGGGGGGGAGGGGGGTTTGGGGGGGGGGGGGGGGGAGCCTGAAAAGAAAAGCAAGATGAATAGACAGTTACATTGAACAGATTCCCTCCCCACCCCACTCCCACTGTACTTTGGAACCCATAATGGATGTTATTGGCATACATACTTGAGTACATACCATGACGTAATGCCGTTGCATTTCAGTCTTTTCGCTGGCCAGCTTCTCGCATTCCAGCTTGAGGCTGCAATTTGAAAGGAAAGCAGCTTTAGTATCTTTACACAAAGTTAAGGGAGAAGTACACAGGCCTTCAAAAAACCCTGCGGAACAGGGTCGTTCAACGGCAAGCAGCGAATAAGGGTAGAGACGGTAACAGCTCCCGGTAGCCGACTTCTCATTGGCATTGCCAGCCGAAATCAGGACACCAATACACTGCGGCCAGTAGTTCTCTCTCCTCCAACATTATAAACAAATGAAGACACCAAGTGCTGGAGTAAATGAGTCACTTCGAGCTGAAAGTGGATCCTAACCCAAAACATCAGCTATCCATGGGTAGGAAAGAACTGCAGATGCTGGTTTAGATCCAAGGTAGGCACAAAATGCTGGAGTAACTCAGCGGGGCAGGCAGTGTCTCTGGAGAGAAGGAATGGGTGACGTTTCGGGTAGAGACCCTTCTTCAGACTGAAGTGTCCACCATCATCTATCCATGTTCCTCAGAGATGCTGCCTGACCTGCTGAGTTACACCAGCACTTTGTTTCTTTTTTTCCCCCATAAACCAGCATCTACTGTTCCTTGCATCTCCATTATAAACAAATGATTAGTTCTAATTGCTTGGTGGAACTTGTGTAGAAATTGGCGACTTGGATTTCTATAAAACAATGACTACGCTTCAAAAATATTTCCTTAGCTGCAAAGGCTTTGGGCTGTGCTACGGAGAAAGCTAGTCATTCATTTTTGAAAGGAAACGAGAAATTGATCATTTAATTTAGGACGCACATTAGTGAGAAATAATTGGGCAACACCACGTTGAAAAGTTGGACGTTAGCCTCTCAATCTTATAAAGCTGGCACTAAATTCACGGTCAAACAGGCGACAGATCTTCTCACCGACTACCCAGCCACACCTCTACTGGTGATCACTTGCCAAAATCAGTGGGATAAGGAGACATTCAGCCACTTCGGAACGCACAAGGGCACACGGAATGGAAGCAGTCATTCTTGAGTAACTGCCACAAGAACAACACTGCCAAATCTCCAGTGCGATATGATGACAAGAGAACCCCAATTCATTGTTTAATAAAGTTATTTTTCCTGCCGTGGCAGAATATGACGGCCATGACTAAAACAGCGCATTAGACAGCAAGCAATATTTATCAAGATCAGTCAAACATCAAACACACTGCCCAACAGTTCTTGCATTCAGCTTTGGTCATCTAGCCAAACCATTAAGCTGGAAAGAGTGTAGCGATCAGAGGTTGTTGCCAGGACTTGATGGCCCATGGTTAGACTGAGTAATACTTTACTAGAGCTAGTCGTTCCTGTGACCCCCCCCCCCCCCCCCGATAATGCTGCAACCTTTGTGAGACGCACCTGCCCACTCTTCCCCACACCCAGCACTTCACAAGAACCGAATTAGAGGCCAGTCACAATAATCCATTCTTTTTTACTTCACGATACAACTCAGTAACATCTAGGTTCACATTTACCAAACGTTCAGCTCAAGTGAGAACACATTCCCTCTGTACCTGCGATGCTACTACACTGTAACAAACACTACATTCTGCACTCTGGTATTTTTCTCTTTACATTACTTGCTGTACCCATGTCTGGCTTGATTGTACTCGAGTATTGGACCATTTGACTGGATAGCAGAGAAAATGTGTAGGAAGGAACTGTAGATGCTGGTTTAAACTCAAGATAGACACAAAAGGCTGGAGTAACTCAGCAGGTCTGACAGCATCGCTGGAGAAAAGGAATAGGTGACGTTTTGGGTCAAGACCCTTCCTCCCCCAGTCCGAGGAAGGGTCTCGACTCGAAACGTCACCTATTCCTTTTCTCCAGAGATGCTGTCTGACCCGCCGAGTTACTCCAGCCTTGTGTCCATGTTTGACTGGATAGCAGGCAAAGGAAACTTTTCACTCAATCTTGGTTCACCTAACAATAATAAACTAGATAATAATCAATACCTCTTCTTTCCCAATCTCTTCACGTTACAAACACAGCCATTGATCATGCACAGGTTTAAAGGGACATCTGGAATTTATAGATCACTGGCCAGAATCCTTACTGATTTGGATCTCTCAAAGCTATCAGGGATGCCAAGAGGGGATTCTGTATCAAACCCGAGGCTCAATTCGGTCAAGCAGATGCAAAGCCACTGCAGATGGACACAAAATGCTGGAGTAACTCAGCAGGGCAGGCAGCATCTCCGGAGAAAAGGAGAGGGGGTAATGTTTTGGGTCAGAACCCTTCTTCAGACTGAAAGTCATCCATGCCTTCCTCTCACCCACCACCTTAAGCCAGGCCATTGCAATGCCACCCGAGAGGTCACCCATGTACAGCACAGCCCTCTTGAAAGAGCTAGCCCCAAGGAAGGGCCTGTACAGGTTTAGCACCTTTCAATACACTTTGTTCAAGTATGCCGAGAAGGATTGGCATTCTATCCCAAGACTACTGGCTCACTTCCTTTCATTTAATCCCAGTCAAGTGTCATGTCTTGCCATGACACTTGAAGGTGGTGTGGATCCAAGACCTACTCCCGAGACTTTAAGGCAGGCAGCATAGAAACAGGCCATTCAACACAACGACTGCACGCCAACCACCCGTCACACGAGCACGCTAGTTCCACGCTACCCCACTTTCATATCCATTCCCCATACATTAGTGCCAATTTACAGGGGCCAATTATCCTATAAACCCACGTCATTTTGATGTGGGAGGAGGGGATTAGATAGGGCAAATGCAGAGTCTTTATACCCAGTGCAGGGGAATTATGAACCAGCAGACGTGGGTCTAAGGTGAGAGGGAGAAAAAGATTTAACAGGAACCAGAGGGGTAACATTTACCACACAGAAGGTAAATGGAACAAGCTGCCAGAGGAGATAGTTGAGGAAAGTACTATAACAACATTTAAAAGACATTTGGGCAGGTATAAGGTTAGGACAGAGGGATATGTTGAAAGACTGGAGCGACCAGGCTTGTATACACTGGAATTTAGAAGGATGAGAGGGGTTGGACACGTTAGAGGCAGGAAACATGTTCCCAATGCTGGGGGAGTCCAGAACCAGGGGCCACAGTTTAAGAATAAGGGGTAGGCCATTTAGAACAGAGATGAGGAAAAACCTTTTCAGTCAGAGAGTTGTAAATCTGTGGAATTCTCTGCCTCAGAAGGCAGTGGAGGCCAATTCTCTGAATGCATTCAAGAGAGAGCTAGATAGAGCTCTTAAGGATAGCGGAGTCAGGGGGTATGGGGAGAAGGCAGGAACGGGGTACTGATTGAGAATGATCAGCCATGATCACATTGAATGGTGGTGCTGGCTCAAAGGGCCAAATGGCCTCCTCCTGCACCTATTATCTATTGATACACGCCAAACGGTGGCTGGTGGGATTAGTGTAGATGAGGCATCTTGTTCGGCATTGGCAAGTTGGGCCAAAAGGCTTGTTTACATGCGCTATGGCTCTCTGACCAGGCCTGATGTGTCCAAGGGATAAAGGGTGAAGTGGATGTCGTGGAAGTCATAGAGTGATAGTATCAAAACAGGCCCTTTGGCCCAACTTACCCACACCGGCCAACAATGTCCAAGCTACACTGCTCCCACCTGCCCGCGTTTGGTCCATATCTCTCCAAACCTGTCCTACCCTTGGACCTGTCCGTTTCTTAAATGTTGGGATAGTCCCAGCCTCAACTACCTCCTCCGGCAGCTTGTCCCATTCACCACCCTTTGTGTGAAAAGGTTACCCCTCAGATTCCTATTAAATCTTTTCTCCTTCACCTTGAACCTATGTCCTCTGGTCTTCGATTCCCCTACTCTGGGCAAGAGAGACTGTGCATCTACCCAATCTATCTCATGACTTTATACACCTCTATAAGATGAGGCTTTCAGAGGCAGAAACACCCTGCTCCATTTACTATTGTTCCAGTGAGGGAAGGGACCACAGATGCTGGAATCTTGAGCAAAAGACTGGAGAAACCCAGCAGGCCGGGCAGCATCTGTGGAGGGGATGGACAGACGGCGGTTTAGGTCAGGACCTTTCGTCAGACCACGGGAGGGATCAGGAATGGTCATTGCTACAAAGGGAGTCATTCTGGAAATGGAAGAGAGGTCAGGATGGAGAGGGAAGGGTAAAAATACAGACAGAGATAATTAAAAATACTCCAATTTCCACAACTGGGAGGACCATCCATCGGAGGTGCTGAAACCAAACCTGGAACTAGTAATGATCCACAAGAGTAAACAAACAAAACTGTGCCCGAGTTACATAATGATCTACAATTTACAGTCAGCCAGCTATGTGGCTCACCTCACTTAGCCAAGTGTTTTGTGATTCTATACAAATCCTTTAAAGTTTAGTATGAATAAAACCAGATGCCCCGGCCGGTACAGGCTCAGCTGCATGAAAGCGAGCTACCAAGGCTATGTAACTGCAGAAGGTCCAAACAAGTCTTTGTCTTTACCCTAACCTTCCTTGTTTGCCAAGTTTTATTAGTATCACTGATCTTCTGACTTCCCCCCCTTCATCAATTCAACTTCTAAATAATTCATCCAAAAGCTCTTCTTTCCTTTTGACATTCTAACTTGATCATTTACTCTATTTGGCTGCTGCATTTCCTGAATTACAACAGTGAACACACTTCAAAAGCACTTTATTGGCTGCACAGAGCATCTGAATCTCCCGAGGTTACAAAAGAATTACGTACTAAAATCCTGTTCCCTTCTTTCTTTCGGTCCCAAGTTGTTGGGAAATGTCTCACCTTCATACAGGCTTAGCTTTACTTGTTCTTCATCCTTATTAACCCAGTTACTTCTGTCACTCTCTATATCCCCCCCCCCCCCCAAAGAGAAAAACAGTCTCCTGGAGTTAACTCAATTCATTTGGGGGGGGGGGAAAGAAACATCTGCTGATTAACCACAGATAATATTCTCCATGTGTTATAGAACATAGCATAATACAGCACAAGAACAGGCCCTTCAGCCCACAATGTCTGTGCCGAACACGATGCCATGCCCATCACTTATCCTCTTGCACACAACCTATGTTCCCCCATTCCCAGCCATCCATTCGCTACCCAAAAGTCGTTTAAACGCCCCTAATATATCTGCTTCAACCACCATCTCCAGAAGAATGTTTCAAGCACCCACCACACTCTTTGTAAAAAAAAAAACCTGGCCCACCCATCTCCCTTAAACTTTGTCCCTCTTGCCTTAAAGCAATCTTCAAGAGATGGTGGGGGTGAGGGACACATTTATACGTAAATGGTGCCTCCAAAATTAAAATAGTTAAAGAAAGACTTTGTTTTGCATGCTCCCCTTCATGTTCAAAATTGCACTCAAGCAAATACTTTTTTAGAAATCTAATTACAGACGTAACACAGGAAAATTGTACAAAGCAGTTTATCACGTCGAAAAACTATCACGGATCCATTGTAGAAGGTTGCCTGACAGGTTGCCTCATGGCCTGGTATGGCAACTCCGATGCACAGGAACACAAGAGATTACACAGAGGGGTGGACAGGGGGTATAGAGAGAAGGCAGGTACAGGATACTGAGTTGGATGATCAGCCATGATCATATTGAATGGCGGTGCGTACAGGCTCGAAGGGCCGAATGGCCTACTCCTGCACCTATGTTTCTATGTTTCTATGACAGCCTGGCCCGTTACAGGGACAGCCCTCTGCACCACTGAAAGTATCTACACGAGGAGCTGCCTCGAGAAAAGTGGTGTCCATCCTCAAGGATCCCCACCATCTGGCAAATGCCCTCTCCGCGCTGCTACCATGCAGATGCCCAAAGCCCCACACCACCGGGTTCAAGAACAGCCAGCTACCTCCAAACATCAGGCGAGTTATAGTTATAGTTTAATTTATTTGTCATTCCACTCCTTACAGAGTACACAATGAATGGGACAAAACAAGAGTGCCTCCGGGGGCCATAGTGCAATACAAATGCAAAACTTAGACAGGGGATGTCTTGTAGTGGCCTGCACAATCTTAATCCTCCCTCAGAAACAGATCACCACAGAGCACCTCTTGCACTGCCATGGACTTGGTTTCTCATTATCATTTTGTACTGATGTCTTTCCCCCCCCCCCTCTTTTGTTGCCTTGGATGATGTGGTTATAACCTAGAGTTTTTAGATTTTAGATTTAGAGATACAGCACAGAAACAGGTCCTTCGGCCCACTGGGTCAGCGCCGCCCAGTGATCCCCGCACATTAACACTATCCTACACCCACTAGGGATCATTTTTACATTTGCCCAGCCAATTAACCTACAAACCTGTACGTCTTTGGAGTGTGGGAGGAAACCGAAGATCTCGGAGAAAACCCACGCAGGTCACGGGGAGAACGTACAAACTCCGTACAGACGGCGCCCGTAGTCAGGATCGAACCCGAGTCTCCGGCGCTGCGTTCGTTGTAAGGCAGCAACTCTACCGCTGCGCCACCGTTTTCTTTTAAAGTCTGATGCTGCTGTAGACTGATTGTCCCTGCAACTCACTGCATGTGCACAGGACAATGAATATTTGAAGCCGCCAGAAAAACCCCATTATTTTTGGAATATTGATGAAACAATTGGGAGGGTAGCGCAGTGGCAGAGCCACTTCCTAAACAGCGTCAGAGACCTGGGTTCAATCCTGACCTTGGGCGCCGTCTGTGCGGAGTTTCAACGCTCTCGCTGTGTCAGCGTTTGCGCTTCCTCCGGTTTCCTCCCACCTCCCAAAGGCAGGCAGGTTAACTGGCCTCTCTAACAACCCCACCCCCACTCGAATGCGCAGGATTAGATGCAAAAAGTGGCAAGACAGAACTGTTGAGAATGGGTGATCGATGGTCGGTGTGGACTTGATGGGCTGAAGGGCCCGTTCACATGCCGTTTCTCTCGACTAAATAAACTTTGGCCGGGGTAACACCCTGACCTTCCTAGCATCTGCAGCTCCCCGTGTCCCCTGAATAAAAATGAAGTTTGGAAGAAAAAAAACAATTCTGGAAACCATTCGATTCCTCAAAGACGTTCAAAAGCTCAATTCAAGGGTTCATGTCACATCTGTGCAAGGTCCCCTGACTGCAATATTTTCATCACAAGGACAAGGCATTGTGCGTGACGGAAAGCACATGTATAGGTGACCAAGCACGGAGACATTTCTTCTGCAAACACCATCATTTAGCAGAGGGACTCGGACGGAGCACGTTTGAAGCTGGAGAGGCAGTTGTGGGAAAAAGGACTAGGTCAAGAATTTCGAGAGCTTGGGGATGCTGTTAAACTAGGTAGAACAATGATGGACACAGGCCAGATTCCAGTGGTATGCCAAGTCGGTGAACAGAACAGGCAGCAGAAGTAACGAAGTGGGCCTAATTAATGGGAGTAAGGAAGGCACGGAGATGGGAGCTTCGGCCTAACTCATCCACGCTGAACAAGATGCCCCTTCTAAGCTAGTCCTATTTGCCCACATTGGCCAATATCCCTCTAAACCTCTCCTATCAATGTACATGTTCAAGCACATCAACTTCAAAGAACCCACTGGAAGAAAGACGAATTGATGGAAGCACAGGAAAAGATGGACGCAATCCGACTGACAGAAGTGACCTAAATTAAATTTTAAAATTTGGAAAACAAGCATGTTTCAACGTAAAGTAAAACCCACCTCCTAGGAGTTCAGGTGCCGTTGAAATGCTTGTCGCAATCCAGGTCATCATGCTATACAACATGGAAACAAGCCCTTTGGCACAAATCCCCCACACTCACCAAGTTAACTAACCAATATCCTGCAAAAACATTCCTATCCATGTACCTTTCAAACATTGTAATTTACCCAACGATACCATTTCCTGAGGTAGCTCGTTATATACGCATCCTAAATGAAAAAGTTGACCATCAGGTCCCTCTTTTCAAATGTTTTCCCTCTCAAAACCCAAACCCTCTAGTTTTAGTTTTCATGAGATTTGGCACTTGATCAACCAATGTACAGATTTCAAACCAGTCAAAATGTCGCAAGAGGCAGCAGAGTGGCACAGCAGTAGAGTTGCTGCCTCTCAGCGCCAGAAACCCCAGTTCAATCCTGACTACGGGCGCTATCTGTACAGAATTTGTGCGTTCTCCCCGTAACTTGCATGGGTTTTCTCGGGGAGGCTACTGTTGCATCCCACACTCCAAAGACATACAGGTTTGTAGGCCTCTTGGCCTGGTAAAATTGTAAATTGTCCCAAATCTTATACGAAACATATAAGATTATTAAGGGGTTGGACACGTTCCCAATGTTGGGGGAGTCCAGAACAAGTGGCCATAGTTTAAGAATAAGGGGTAGGCCATTTAGAACGGAGATGAGGAAAAACTTTTTCAGAGTGTTGTAAATCTGTGGAATTCTCTGCCTCAGAAGTCAGTGGAGGCCAATTCTCTGAATGCATTCAAGAGAGAGTTAGATAGAGCTCTTAAGGATAGCGGAGTCAGGGGGTATGGGGAGAAGGCAGGAACGGGGTACTGATTGAGAATGATCAGCCATGATCACATTGAATGGCGGTGCTGGCTCGAAGGGCCGAATGGCCTCCCCCTGCACCTTTTGTCTATTGTCTAAGTGTGCATAGGATAGCGTTAGTATGTGGTGATCGCTGGTCAGCGTGGGCTCAGTGGGCCGAAGAGCCTGTTTTTGTGCTATATTTCCAAACTAAAGTAAAATGCTTCTTCTGCACCACCTCCTCCATAGTCCCCAACATATTCTAGTCTGCTACCTCAAAACTAGCTGTAGCTGTCCTCAATGACATTCGCTAATGTTCCCTCAATAGCCTGGACTGTCGCTGTATTTGCTGGCAACGCTACCCAACGAGGAAAGCTGTTAACGCAGGGCATATGCCACTTCCTGCTGCTCCACATTAAAACAGAGAACATCTGCTGGGGCAAATGTTCAGCATCTTTAGCCCAGACATTTATACTTGGCTTTTCAATCAATAGACTGCCAAAAATCAGTGCCATTTTTACCCGACATTTCCCAACTTTGCTTAGACGATATATTCCATTACGATCGATTGAATAAGACGGTGACTGTACACACTAAACAGTTGTAATTATCAACACATGCCTTTGCAAAACATGGTACAGTCTCTGCTTTAACTGAACACAAAACATGGGTGTCCTTTTGCACTCTGCACTCATGGTTCCTCTTTGTTGCCATCTTTCCACACCGTACACAAACACAGGAGGCTTACAAAGATCCACCCTGTCCCAGTTTAGGTGGAGGGGGAAGTGATTCCCAAATTAAACTGTGTTGGTGCTAGCAAGTGTATTTTACTCAATCTTCCTTCCAAATGGCTCCACACCTCCCCTGCATCTTACAGGGGCCATGGTACTTGCACCCGCCTTTCAACAACAAACTCAAAGTGCCCATTCTTGCCCATCTCTCAGCTCAGGGCCATCCACGCCCACCTTTCAGCAGGGACATCTATATACTAAAACTCTCGTTCGTTTGTTCCTGAACTGAAGCCAAAACGGTACACGATAGCGCGGCAATTTTAGGCCCACCTTACTCACCATCGTCCCTTTGGTGCTAATGGAAGACGTTTCTTTGAAATCAGTGTTATATTTTTAAAGTTATTCACATTTTAAAGTTTAAAAGGGAGGGGGAGGGGGAGGAGAGGGTGCTGCACCAATACAGGAGAGGTTTGGTGACACAACGGGTCCACTTGGTCTAGTTAACATCTAAAAGCAACATGTGCCCATGCCATTACTACATTAGGAAGTAAAAGGGCGTGATGGCGGCACGTTGGCATGGCAGCGGAGCGCCAGAGACCCAGGTTCGATCCTGACTACGGGTGCTGTCAGTACGGAGTTTGCACGTTCTCCCCGTGACCTGCGTGGGTTTTCTCGGAGATCTTCGGTTTCCTCCACGCTCTAAGGACATGCATGTTTATAGGTTAATTGGCTTGGTATAAATGTAAAACTGTCCCTAGTATGTGTAGGGTTCATGTTAGCGTGGGGATCGCTAGCTGGTGTGGACTTGGTGGTTCCATGCTCCATCTCTAAACAAAACTAAAAACTAAGCCGGTTGAAGTCAGCACTGGCTGACATTAGCAGACTTGTTAAGGGTAGAAACGTCTGAAGAAGGCTCCTGACCCGACACGTCACCTATCCGTGTTCCATAGAGATGCTGCCTGACATGCCGAGTTACTCCAGCACTGTCTCCTTTGGTGAAAGCCAGCATCTACTGGTCCTCCTTTCAACATTTTGTCTGCTCCACTGCAAAATCTCAAGGCATGCCCACTTTGAAGGGGTTCTCTTCTCTCTGGCAGGAGTTCTGCGATACCCTCGCTCACTGCTCCCCCTCTGTGACTCCTGCAGCCTGAAGGGTCCCCAACACGAAACATCACCTATTCATGTGATCACCCGAGATGCTTGACTCCAGCACTTTGTACAGTGTACGTTTGTTCAGGCTGAATCACTCCAGCTCTTTGCCTCTTCTTGTGAAGGCTGCTGTTCACAAGAGTAGAATTAGACCATTCAGCCCATCGAGTCAACCCCGCCATTCAATCATGGCTGATCTCTGCCTCCTAATCCCATTCTCCTGCCTTCTCCCCATAACACTTGATACTCATTCTAATCAAGAATTTGTCTATCTCTGCTTTAAAAATATCCACTGACTTGACCTCCACAGACCTCTGTGGCAATGTTTGTATTGTTAATCCACAGATTAACTACTCTCTGACCAAAGATACTAGAGGAACAAGATGGACCACTCCATTGAAATCGCCTATACTGAAGTGTACAGCCTAATGTCTGCCATTTTAGTAGGCAAACCCCGCCGTTCGTTATGCCTCTCAGTGTAATCAGTGTTGTGGGGGAACAGTATGTGTGATGATACCATTAAAATGCTGAATATATCTCATCTATCAATTCACAGATTTGTTATTTTTCTTTAAATGTGTCTGCAAGTTTCTGCCGACTAAAATGGCGTCATGACATACTATGGTTTTTAGGGTCGAGTGGTCTATCTTGTTCCTCGAGTATCTTTGCCTCTGACTACAGAAGTTCCTCTTCGCCTTTCTAAAAGAGCGCCCTTTAATTCTGAGACTCTCCCACCAGTGGAAACATTCTTTCCACATCCACTCTATCTATCGATCTCTGTGTTGTGTGGGGGCTCATTGAATACTGTACATGAACATTGACCAACAACAATTTTTAAAAGTTGGCCTAAAGATGTTCATTTTGGACATCAGCCCTGCCCTTGCACTGTGACGCACAACAGTTATTTTGTTTTCTTAAATTTAAAAAAAGGTATTCAATTATTTAAAAACAATATTTACAATGCAATAAAACAAAACAGAATCCACCACCAGAATACACTACAAACAAATATACCAAATGAAACTATTAGACAACTATATTACAATCCCTATCTAGGGTGCATCCAATCCCCCGCGGTCCCGGAAATCCCCCAGGGTGCCCGTGGACAGCGCGTAGCCCCTCTCCAACACCACCCGGGCGCGGACGTAACCCCGGAAAAGGGGTAGGCAGCCGGCTCGGGCAAAGCCCTCCTACGCCTGGCGCCGCGAGTTGCGGATGGCCAGCTTGGCCAGGCCCAGGAGCAACCCAACCAGGACATCTTCGGCCCTACCCCCTCTCCCCTACACACAGGGTGTCCAAAGATGAGGATGGTGGGTGTGAAGTGCAGCCAGAGGGCAAGGAGCAGCCCCTTTAGATATTGGAACAGGGGCTGCAACCGCACACACTCCATGTACGGGCGGTACAGACTCACACTCCATATACACATGGTATACAGACTCACACACTCCATGTACACGCGGTACAGACTCACACACTCCATATACACGTGGTACACAGACTCACACACTCCATGTACACGTGGTACAGACTCACACACTCCATGTACACGCGGTACACAGACTCACACACTCCATATACACGTGGTACACACTCACACACTCCATATACACGTGGTATACAGACTCACACACTCCATGTACACGTGGTACAGACTCACACTCCATATACACGTGGTACACAGACTCACACACTCCATGTACACGTGGTACAGACTCACACTCCATATACACGTGGTATACAGACTCAGACTCCATGTACACGCGGTACACAGACTCACACACTCCATGTACGGGCGGTACAGACTCACACACTCCATGTACACGCGGTACAGACTCACACACTCCATATACACGTGGTACACAGACTCACACACTCCATGTACACGCGGTAGACTCACACACTCCATATACACGTGGTACACAGACTCACACTCCATGTACACGCGGTACACAGACTCCACCAGCCCGCAAAAGTGGCAGGCGGTTGGCAAGTGTGTGAACCGTGTGTGACGCACAACAGTCGTGGGTGGCGTAGTACCGTCAGAAGATCAATCAGTGCTGAGAAAGGCAGCAATTCAACTGTGCTACACATGGCTTCGCATTCTCCTGTCCGGTTGGATGTCAGCTAAATGAAGAACCGCAGAAGTCGAAACAGAGGGAAGGGTGAAATAGATAAGAGGGACTTCCAATCACTGACCTGAAGAACAAGAGTTGGAACCTCAGTTTGAGTTTAGTTTACTGTCAAGTGTACAGAGGTACAGTGAACGGCTTTTGGTTGTGTGCTAACCAGTCATCGGAAAGACAGTACATGATTAAAATCGAACCATCCACAGTTTACAAATACATAAGGGAATTTATCATTTATCATTAAACTTACAAACTGTAATTAATTGCCACAGTCTGCGTTTAGCGGAGAGCAAAGTGACACTTATTAGACCATCTTACATTTTTACAAATCCATTAAAGCCATTCGAACATAGAAATGTTCGGCACTTTGTGCCACAATACCTGTGCCAAATGCAATGCCAAGCTAAACTAATCTTGTCTGCCTGCCATGGTCCATATCCCTCCATATCCCTTGTGCCTGTCTAAAAGCCTTTTAAATGCCTTTATGTGTCTGCCTTCACCACCACAACCCCCATCAGCACATTCCAGGCACCCACTACTCCGTACAAGGAAACGTTCCCCACACATCTCCTTTAAACAATGTGGAGGCCAAGTCAATGGATATTTTTAAGGCAAAGATGGATAAATTCTTGATTAATACAGGTGTCAGGGGTTATGGGGAGAATCCTGCTCCTATCACTTATGAACTAATACCCTCTAACCCAGGCAGATCCTTCCCGTAATGGGGCGATTAGAACTCCTTGCAATACACCAAATACAACCAAACCAAAGTCCTAAGAAGCTGTATCAGAACTCCATGAAGATAGACATAAAAAGCTGGAGTAATTCGGCAGGTCAGGCAGCACCTCTGGAGAAAAAGGATGGGTGACATTTCAGGTCGATACCCTTCTTAGACACAGAGTCAGGGGAAGGGAAATGAGAGATATGGACAGTGATGTAGAGGGATGTAGAACAAATGATTGAAAGATGTGGAAAAAGTAACACAGCGATCAAGGAAAGGTGGAGCCCACAATGGTCCATTGGTGACTGTGGGCGAGGTGATAAATGTTATCCTCAATGACCTGACCAATGAAGACAACCATTCAACCTTAACCATACTGCCTTCAACCACTGAAGGTCACCTCACCTACTGTCTCCTTTCTCTGTTCATTTATTTATTTACTTATTTATCTATTTATTAATTTCCCTATGTTCTCAAAATCTCTGTAAAGCGTCTTTGAGTATATGAAAAGCGCTATATAAATAAAATGTATTATTATTATTATTCCTTATGCCCTCTTCACCCATCTACTTGTGCTGCCACTTTCAGGGAGCTAGGGACCTGTACCTCAAGGTCCCTCTGCACATCAACGCTGTGGAAGGTCTTGCCATTAATTTGGAAGTCTTGTGCTTTCTATAGCACCACCTGTGCCCACACAAGAATGGATTTATAGACAATAGACGCAGGAGGAGGCCATTCAGCCCTTCGAGCCAGCACCGCCATTCAATGTGATCATGGCTGATCATTCTCAATCAGCACCCCGTTCCTGCCTTCTCCCCATACCCCCTGACTCCGCTATCCTTAAGAGCTCTATCTAGCTCTCTCTTGAATGCATTCAAGAGATTTACTCAGTTGAAAGTTTTTTAAAAAGCTACAGATGCTACAAATCTGAAATAATAAAAGAAAATCTGCCAACACTCGGCAGGTCGGGCAGGGTCTGTGGAAAGGACAACCGAGTTACTACTACTGGGTCAATGTCAAACTCGGTTTTCCTTTCCGTGAATGCAGCCGAACCCACTAAGTGTTTCCAGCGTCTTCTCCTGTTATGGATTTAGCGTGAAGCTGCACATGAACACGGCAGGGAAAGGAGATGATGAAATGGGAGGTGGCCGATAAGCATTGGCACAAACCTGTTGAGACGTTGTTATGGTACTGCACATTAAATATTATGCAATTATCGTTTGATAAGTTCATCACAGATCATTAATCAGCATATCTGACAATACTTCACAGCCACGATGCCTCCATTGTTACGAAAGAACATTCTTTAACAAGCCAAGCGCAACACCACAGGCGATCATTTTAAAATATATGTATATATAATTAAACATTTGAACTGTAGCTTGCACTTACGCAAGATCTTTAACATCTTGAATCACCCCAAGGCATTTCACAGGCTTGGAAATCAGATCAATAACAAGTGGGACAACTGGGAAAATGCCAACCCAAATGTCGGGACTTTAGGGAGGGTCTCTCACGAGAAATGGAGGGGAAATTTTTGGGGACTGCGACAACGAGATTTTCAGACCAGCGTAGAGGGAAAAAACATCACGAATGGCAGGGATGAGCAGAAAACTCAGGTGGAAGTGTGCCAAAACATACTGTTGCCAAGTCAACAAGTCAAAACAGATTCATTGGTAGGTGCCTCAGCAAGCTGAAAGAGGACTACATTAAAGGATACAGTCTAGGAACTGTGCATTGCTGATTGTGATTTTGGAAGGTGTGAGATGTGGGAACAAAGTCTTTGTCAAGGGGACAAGTGTTCAGGTTATCTGACACCCGGTGGGGCGAGTTTGTTTGACAGAAGTGCCCGGAATGGGTGTGTTTACGAGACTTTAGGATACGCACATGGAAGTGTAGGAGATGGAAATGTCTGGATTATGTGAAGACAGGTACAAATCTGTCCTGTACATCACGTTCGGCACTGACAATGAGGGTCAAAGGGCCTGTGCTTTACTGATCAACATAGACACAAAGAACTGCAGGTGATATTTGACACCAAAGATAGACATGAACTGCTGGAATAAGACAGGTCAGGCAGCATCTCAGGAGGTTTTGGGTCAGGACCTTTCTTCAGACTGCCAGATCCAGAGTTACTCCAGCATTTTGTGTCTAACTTCTGTTCTGTTCTATGTAATGCCCAATCCATGCCAAGTCAGAAACCAAGACTTGGATCTCATTTTACAAAAGATAGACACAAAAAAACTGGAGTAACTCAGCGGGTCAGACAGCATCTCTGGAGAAAAGGAATAGGTCACATTTCGGGTTGAGACCCTTCTTCGGGGTAATTAGCCACCAATTGAGGTTACAGGTCCTGCACCAGGTGATGTAGCAAACAAGGACCGTGCCTACAGTCCTTTATCTTTATTTAAGAGACTAAAAGCTCCCAAAGCAATTCCATGCCAGCCATCACACAACCACCTTCACAGGGCACCGGCCGCTCAGCCCCACAAATTAACACAGTTCCACTTTTAATTCCCAGCAGCATTTTACAGGTGTAGGAAGGAACTGCAGATGGTTTAAAACCAAAGATAGACACTAAATGCTGGAGAAACTCAGCGGGACAGGCAGCTTCTCTGGAGAGAAGGAAAAGGTGATGCTTCAGGTCGAGTCCGAAGACCCAAAACGTCACACATTCCTTCTCTCCAGAGATGCTGAGTTACTCCAACATTTTGTGTCCATCTAACACTTTATAAGTGTTTGGGGAACCTGTAGTGTAAGAAAATAACTGCAGATGCTGGTACAAATCGAAGGTATTTATTCACAAAATGCTGGAGTAACTCAGCAGGTCAGGCAGCATCTCAGGAGAGAAGGAATGGGTGACATTTCAGGTCATATCATATCATATCATATATATACAGCCGGAAACAGGCCTTTTCGGCCCTCCAAGTCCGTGCGAGACCCTTCTTCAGACTGATGTCAGGGGGGCGGGACAAAGGAAGGATATAGATCGAGACAGGAAGACAGTGGGAGATCTGGGAAGGGGGAGGGGAAGAGAGGGACAGAGGAACTATCTAAAGTTGGAGAAGTCGATGTTCATACATCAATGAGCTTGCAGCCCAATGGTATGAACATCGACTTCTCCAACTTTAGATAGTTCTTCAGACTGAAGAAGGGTCTCGACCCAAAACGTCACCCATTCCTTCTCTCCTGAGATGCTGCCTGACCCGCTGAGTTACTCCAACATTTTGTGAATAAATACCTTCGATGGGGAACCTGTAAATCAATACACTATATGCAAACTTTGACTTTTACGAAAGAGTTGCTGTTCCTCCCGAGTGATGGTGAGGGAACGCGATAACTTGTGTTTTTAATTACATCGGGAGTCCTCGCATTTTTCTACTGGTACTTAACGTTCCATGTCGCTGCATAAACCACAGAGCAATTGCCTTGCCCTCCACTCTGTGTACATTGTACACTCTGTGTACATTGGGTATGAAAGCAAAGAATTTCACTGCCTGGTCACATGTGACAATAAAGTATTCGCATTCCTTAATCGTTACAGAAGTGAAACAATCCTCCACTATGTAATCCATTTCTGTTTACAGGGAAAATCATTTAAAATCTATTAAAGATCTCTATTCCATCAGCAGGACCTAACCAAGCAGAACCAGCCCATCTGGTGGGGCAGAAATCCACAGTTGGCATTCAATGGACCACACTGGCAGCAAAGAGACCAGCTTGGCGTCTCCAACCACTGCAGGCTTACATTCGTGCCACCTTCAAAGGGCACATAGTCCTCCGCAGGACAATCTAACGCCAGCTCTCGAGCCACCTCAGACCCCGTCTAAGCCACACCAAGGCTCGGACACAACCCGGCTTTAACACCAAGGTAACTTCACCAGGATTCACCAGAGAATCAGATCTTACCGGTGGCAACATGCTCATAACAGGAATGCAAGAGATCGCACAGAGTGGTGGACTCAGCCCAACCCATTACAGGAACAGCCCTCCGCACCCATTGAAAGCAGCCGCACGAGGCGCTGCCTCATGAAAGGTGACCTCCATCACCAAGCATCCCCACCATCCAGCCCGGTCATCTCAAGCTTTGAGATGCCTTCAGATGTGCCAGGCCAACGTGATGGCAACCATTGCCGTTAATGATAATGAAAGCAGTGTACCAGCATTCTCGTTAGCAACCCCAGCTCAAAGACTTAAACAACAGCAGCACAAAATCAAATCAATGTGAATCTTAACCAATACACAAGAGATCGAGTGCTGGAGCGACTCAATGGGTCAGGCAGCATCTTCGGAGGAGTCAAGGGTGTTTTATTGTCATACGTCCCAAAACGGAACAATGAAACTCTTACTTGCAGCAGCACTACAGATATGCAAACATAGTACTTGGGAAACAACATACACAACAAAACATGGATAGGCAACGTTTCAGTCTGAGAAAGGTCCCGACCCAAAACATCACCTATCCATTTCTTCCAGAGGTGATGACTGACCCACTGAGTTACTCCAGCACGTTGCCTTTCTTTTAATAAACCAGCATCTGCGGTTCCCCGTGTCTGATCATTATCAAGCTTGCTGGTAAACTAATCAGAAACCCAAGTGTACGAAGAAAGAACAATTCAGCACTGAGGGGGTTAAAGCTCCTCTGCATTAGTTCCTGGCTCCCATAAATAGCTGTAAATAAAGAGCAGATAATGGATACTTGTCAGGGAATTACAACACAATAATCCAATCAAGGAGGGTCGGATCAACCATGAAAGCAGAGCTCAGAGCGTTTTATACAGTAGTGTCATTGGGCATCTTTAGTGATTCGACATCAATGCATCATTGTGAAGTCTACTGAGAGACCAGAGAAACTGCATTTGTTCCTCTCAGAGCAAAGGAGGTTACAGAGAGATTTAATAGAGGCGCACAAACCTACAAAGGGATTTGACGGAATAGGGAGAAACTGGTTTCTGCTGGCAGGAGCGGGGATCAGAGGGCACAAAGTTTGCAACTGAACCACCAGGGAGAAGAGGAGACATGTTGTTGTGTAGCAAAGATAGACACAAAAGGCTGGAGTACCACAGCGGGTCAGACAATATCGCTGGTAAAAAGGAATAGTGGACGTTTTGGGTTGAGACCATTCTCCAGACCCAAAACGTCCCCTATTTCTTTTCTCCAGCGATGCTGCCTAACCCATTGAGTTACTCCAGCATTTTGCGTTGATTTTCAGTGTTAACCAGCATTTGCAGTTCCTTCCTGCACACTTGTGTAGCAAGCTGAGGCAATCTGGAATACACTGCTTGGAAAAGGTGGGGATGCAGTTTAATTTAGTTTAGAGATACAGAGTAGAAACAGGCCCTTCGGCCCACCGAGTCTGTGCTGACCAGTGATCCCAGCACACAAACACTATCCTACACAAACATGCTACGGACAATTTACAATTTTACCAAGCCAATTAGTCTACAAAACTGTATGTCTTTGGAGTGTGGGAAGAAACCGGAGCTCCTGGAAAAGGCACGCAGGTCATGGGGAGAACATACAAACTCCATACAGACAGCACCCACAGTCAAGATTGAACCCGGGTCTCCAGCACCTCTACCACCACGCTACCATGCGTTGAAAGTTTTAGCTGCAACTTTCCAAATCAGTCTGAAGAAAGGTCGCGACCTGAAACGTCACCCATTCCTTCTATCCAGAGACGCTGAGTTACTCGAGTAGTTTCTGTCTATCTTCAGTTTATCCTAGTATCTGCAGTTCCTTCCTACAACTTTCCAAAAAGATGCTGGGTAAATCGCTTTACGTAGATAAATATGTGCAAAGCTCTGGGGAAAGTACAGGAGATTGCAACTCATTGGAGTGTCGCTCAAGGGTCTGCGTGGGTTCAACGTGTTGACTGGACAGCTTCTTCGTTTCGCGGAACACCTTTGCTCAGTCCGCCTGAGCCTACCTTATCTCCCGGTTACTAAACTCCTTCCCATTCCCACACAGACCTTTCTGACCTCGGACTCCTCCATTGTCAGAGTGTGGCTAAACGCAAATCGGAGGAACAGCATCTCATATTTCGCTTGGGCAGCTTGCAGCCCAGTGGTATGAATATTGATTTCTCCAATCTCAGGCAGCCCCGGCATTCCCTCTCTCTCTCTCTATCCCTCCCCCACCCAAGTCTCGTTTTCACCCAACTAACAGCTTACGATGGCCTGTTTCCTTTATCATCATTACTTTTTTGCTTATCTTTCATTCAGTGTTCTTTATCTCGCTACATCTCCACATCGTGGATATCCCTCATTTCCCTTATCCCTAACCAGTCTGAAGAAGGGTCTCGAACTGAAACGTCACCTATTCCTTCTCTCCGGAGATGCTGCCTGTCCCGCTGAGTTACTCCAGCTTTTTGTGCCCATCTTCGGCTTAAACCAGCAGCTGCAGTTCCTCCCTACACATCTTCCATTTTAATGCAGGCTAGTTCCCTTGATGCCGATACCCCTCCCAGGCACTGTGTTTGAGAGACCCTCAATCAGCTCCTCCTATCAGTGGTAGAAGGAGAACGAGCAGCATGTCAGCCTGCTGGAATGCTATTAAGAATCCTTCTTCCAAATTAGATAACACAAAAATCCAGAAAAGTGCTATGTAATGTTAGGTCAACACTCCATCGTCTATCATTACACTGTCATTGAAATCTCTATGATAGCCCAGGGAGATTTGCTAATAGCACCCAGACACAGGACCTTCTGAATAACTCAATCCATTCAAAAGGGAAAGCTGGTGTTAAAAATAGCAGCTCCGTTTCAACAGCCTTATTAAAGAAATGGTTGTTCCAAAATACTTTGCTGTCAATTGATTACTCCAGCGAAAAGTTACGATCTCAACCTGGGCAAATAAGGCAGTCATCTGTGCACAGCAAGATCCCACACACTAGAGGCAGCACCTATTGAATAAAACCAGAAGCGTCTGCAAACCTCTCGCAACCCAATCTCAGCAATTTCCTACGAAACTGTACGTCTTTGACATCCTCTTTGGTTTCCTACTCCCCACAAACACTCCCAAAAGGGCCTTTCCGCCCATCTTATCAATGCTACCACGATGGCAGCACAGTGGCGTAGCGGTAGAGTTACTACCTCGCAGCGCCAGAGATCCAGGTACAATCCTGACTAAGGGTTCAGTTCAGTACAGATGGGTGTTGTCTGTATGGCATTTGAACGTTCTCCCTGTAAACTGCATGGATTTTCTCTGGGATCTCTAGTTCCCCACCACACTCCAAAAATATACAGGTTTGTAGGTTAACTGGCTTGGTATAATTGTAAATAGTGCGTAGAAGAGCGTCAGTGAGTAGGGGTCGCTGTTCGGCACAGACTCGGTGGGTCGAAGTGCCTGTTTCTACACTATCTCTAAACTAAACTACCTGCCACTGTTCTGCCCAGAAAGAAAAAACACAGAAGGTTGGAGTTGCACAGCAGGTCAGGCTTCATCTTGTCAAAACCAGCAAAGGGTTTTCAGCCCAAAACAAACTTCCTTCCATGAAGGCTGCCTTACTTGCCGCATATTTCCAACATCTTTTGCTTGTGCTTCAGAAATGCTTTCGCCTTTAGGACTCAGCCAAATCGTTGGCCCCCTCTCTCTCTCCCCCCTGTCTTCATGCCTCTCTCTCTCCCCTCCCGCCACCTTCCCTACCCATCCCCTTGTGCCTACTCACAATAGGACTGTCACGGATTATTTTCCATTAGAGCTACACACAGGGAAATGGTTATCCATTTAATCCTGCACACACAGATATCAGCCCAAGTTTTCATCTGCAAAAGTACTTTTGATAAGGCAACTCTACTGTTGATAAAGCCACAGATTGTCAGCACTGCTCTGGAATGCTAGGCTAGATTATGCTGGTGTCAAGTTAATAAAATGTTGTCATTCCAAACAAAACCCAAGCAATTAAACTAAACAAAGAGATGGAGTGCTGGAGCAATTCAAGAAGGCATCGCAAAATGCTGGAGTAACTCAGCGGGTCAGGCAGCATCTCAGGGGAGAAGGAATGCGTGACGTTTCGGGTCGAGGCCCTTCTTCAGACTTCAGTAGAAGTCACACGCGGTCACAGGGAGAACGGACAAACTCCGTACAGACAGCACCCGTAGCCAGGATCGAACCCGGGTCTCTGGCGCTGCAAGGCAGCAACTCTACCGCAGCTCCACTGTAGGTATTGACTGTTTATTTGGAACATTGATGCGCAACTTCATGTTATAATGTTTCCAAATCTTTCGTTTGATTCCTGCATGGGATAGTCTGATCACTGAACTCAGGAGAATATTGATTTGGCAAACTTTCATAAACACACATTGTTGAAGGGCAATAAGATCCTCCTCTACAAAATGAGCAACTCATGTTCAACCCAACCGCTTTGAGCAACTGCGGGGGAATTCTGTCCGATTTGCAAAGCTGATGTGCATGATTGCTTTTACCTATGATACTGCGCCTGCAGGAATTGAAATTCCTCCTTAATGCGATCGCAGGTCTCCACCACCGTGAACTTAAACGACTGTCCCGGCTGATGAGGTGCCTGTGTGAGAAAGAGAGACGTTTAATTCACCCATCCAATGACACAGTAACACACATACGGGGCAGCACTGTAGACCTGCGGCCTTACAGCGCCAGAGACCCAGGTCCCATCCTGACATCGCGTGCTGCCTGTGCAGTTTGCAGATTCTCCTTGGGACTGTGTGGGTTTCCTCCGGATTCTCCGGTTTCCTCCCACGTCCCAAAGACAGGCGGGTTTGTAGCTTAATTGACTTGTGCAAATTGGACTGCGTGTGAAGGTAGTGAATGAGAAAGTGGAATAACATAAAGCTGGTGTGTATGGGCGATTGGCCGATGGGCTGAAGAGCCTGTTTCCACTAACGCTGCACCCCTAAAGTGTGTGGGATCTTGCTGTGTACAGATTGCTTCCACATTTGCCCTGTTAATGATTGCACCAGTGAAGCTGGGTGTGTCTGGCGTCTTATTCTTTTGCTGTGAAGTAAACAATAGGTGTAGACACGAAATGCTGGAGCAACTCAGCCGGACAGGCAGCATCTCTGGATAGAAGGAATGGGTGACGTTTCGGGTCGACGCCATTCTTCAGTCTGACCGTTCGGGTCATGGTTTCGGGTCGAGACCATTCTTTCAGACCTGGAAGGTCACCCATTCCTTCTATCCACAGATGCTGTCTTGCCCTGCTAAGTTCCTCCAGCATTTTATGTCCATCATCAGTGTAAACCAGTTCCTTCCTAAACAATAAGTGTATGCCTGTTTCTGTAGACTATTTCATTCACCCAACAGCCCTGCTATTTCCTGGTAACCGACATTATTTCTAATTTTCCAACAATTCAGCTCTTTAAAATTATCCTGGCTTTCAAATCCTCCCACGCCCTTTCCTTTCCAAGTGTCTAATCTCCCCCATTCCTATTATTCTCTCAGATACAATCACTCTTCCAGTGTAGCCTCTTCCTTATCCCTAATCTAATCATTCCACCACAGCCTTCAACAACCATGGCCCCGGGGCCTGAGAACCCCCCCCCCCCCCTCCTTGCACCTCTTCCCTCATAAGTGACCCGCGTTTAAAGCCTGCTCCTTCAACTAAGCTTTTGCTGATCTGCCACAATGTCTCCTCGTGAGTGGTTGAGTTGTTCGATAACACCACAGTGCAGCACAGATTTCTACTTAAACGCGACTCTACAAGTGGAGGCTGTTGTAGTTGTCACTGCAGTCATCTGGATAATGGGTCTTCCTGCCTTCACACCTCACAAGCACTGACAAGATGAAAGAATTCCACTTTCACATTACGGTTCAGGGTGGTGCGGGAACAGACAGACACGGGTACAAGTGGAGACATTTCCACAACACTGCTGCCCACTTTCCAGTCGTTCGCTTCATATTTTAGCTGCAACTCAAGACGAACGGTAATACACAGTTTGAAGAAGGGTCCTGACCCGAAACGCCACCTGCCCATTTTCTCCAGAGACGCTGCCTTACCCGCTGAGTTACTCCAGCTTCAGTAAAACACAAAGTGCTGGAGTAACTCAGTGGACCCATCAGCATCTATGGAGGGCATGGATAGGCACCATTTCAGTTTGGGATCCTACTTCATATTGATTGCAGTTGGTGGGGGGGGGGGGGGGGGGGGAGAGAGAGAAGAAAAGCCATTACATGGATCGTTGTTAACTCTAGATTTGACGACTCCGATGCATTTTCCAACCTGGACTTGCTCTACTCCACCCAAAACTTTGCTGTGTATCTCCTAGCTCATAACAAGCCCCACTTGTATCACATCACACTTGCTGGCACGTGCCATCTTCCAGTTAAGCAACATCTCAATTTGATGACCCTCATAATATGACACAAAGTGCTGGAGTAACTCAATGGGTCAGGCAGCGTCTGGAGAACATGGTCAGGTGCCAATTTGTGTCAGGGCCCTTCTTCAGACTGAAAAACCTCATCCCTGTTTTCCAAATGCCCTCCATTGTCACCCACCTTGGTGAGCAACAGGAGTACATAAATAGGCCCTTCAAGCCTGCTCCACCATTTATCAAAAGCATGGCTGATCCACACTTGACCTCAACATCACTTTGCTTTTGTCTTACCAAAACTGGGTATGTTCTTCAACCCTACAGCCTTTCCTGGTCAGCAATTCTCAATTCAACCACGCCTGATTATTTTTAAACACTAATGCATCTATTCCCAACTGAAATGCCACCCATTCCTTTTCTCCAGAGATGCCGCCTGACCCGGTGACTTAGCCCAGCGCTGTGTGTCTATCTTTGGTGCAATCCAGCATCGGCAGCTCCTTCCTTCACAACACCAGAGACCCAGGTTCAATTCCCACCTTTGGGTACTGTCTGTGTGGAGTTTGCATGTGCTCTCTGTGCCTGTGTGGGTGTTGTGGTCTCTTCCCATATCCCAAACATGTGCAGTCTGGTAGGTTAATCGACCTATGTGAACTACCCCACCCCACCCCCCACCCCAGTGTGTAATAGAATCAGGGGGTGGTTGAAGAACACAGAGAAGAAAATGGGATTCACATCCGATTGAGACAAAATGGATGGGTGACGGTCGGTGCAGATGAATGGGCCGAAGGTTTTGTTTCCCTGCTGCTCTCTCTGTGGTCTTCACAATAACCCATTCAGACATCAAACTTTTTTATTTTTTTTATTTTTTTAAACGCCTCAACATTTTGCTTAAAACTTAACTCCCTTTGCTACTTTTTCTTGACCAACTGTCTGTCGTAGCTAATTAATCCTGCCAGTCATTTTTCTTTGCATGAAAATGCTCTTGCAATTCCAAAATTTCTGCATTTAAAAAAAGGTGCTACACAAATGCAGGTCGTAATATACTTATGGAAATTCTTGCCCCCTGCCCACCAAATATTAGTTTGGAAGATTCTGGAGTAAATGACTCTACAATCTCTCAACAACAAAACAAAAAAAACCCCCAATTTGTGCAAGTTTACATTGATTTAAATCATTAATTCAGTGTTCAATCCAGCCAAATCCAAGTGCCTGATTTCTCACTCCTCCGTCTTTAATTCTCTGTTCACCCATTAACACTACAGCTTCTGATAAGAGGTCCAAAGTCTGTTCCCTCGAGGAATTTTAGAATATCCGGCCCGCAATATTACACGTGTAACATTCATTAAACAGAAAGTTGGTTTTTTTTTCTGCGATACTTTTTTTCGGTCGCATCTGATTAATTCTAGATAGAAACGGAAATAAACTCAACCTTTTTTTTGCGGGGAATGTCACTAACCATTGCCACCTGTTGGATTTCCCTGCGTTTATAAATAAAATATCACCCCCCTCCCCTCCCCTCCCCTCCACCCCGTCAAAAGAAATAACAATTTCTGGAGTATTTACACGTAGCGACGTGGGTAGGATGCTCCGATTAACATCACCACCCTTGCACGTACTCTGAACGCCCAGGGATTAGGCTATCCTTCCCTCCCCCCCACAAGTAATTAAAGGAGGCCTAAACAGACAAGTCTTCAGCAACAAAGCACAATTCTTTCTTTAACTACACAGGGAAATTACAGCTGCGTGGGTGTCTGCAAAACGAGACTCGTTACACATTTCATACCAGAGGGATTAGAAAGCAAATAATAATATATTTATGATTTAAAATAATAAAAATATTTCGACCCATGCACGATTCTCCCTGGAACGAGGGGGCTCCCTGTCACAATTTGGGGAAATTGAGTAAAAAGGGAGCCCTTCCCCGGCCGTGTATTCACTTTACATAACGTTGAATGCATCAAGAGACCTTTGATATTCATTCGACTATGATTTGCAACGATGTTGAGTAAACTGGTACTTACGGGATGCCTGCCTTGTGGATACATCCTCGGATGCTATTCCACTCAAAACTGTCCCGCTGGGGTTTTTTTTTTTGCTGTTGTTGTTGTTTATTCAGAACCAAACAGGGGGGGGGGGGGGGGGGAATCACAAACAGAAGTGCTCCAGAAACGCACTTGCGTGGAGCCGTGGGATGGAATAGCAGTCGGGAGGGGGGGGGGGTGATGATTCAGATTGGAAACATCGCCAAAAAGGGAGCGAAGACTTTCGGTTTCTTTCACCACCGGCAAAGATACGAGTCGCGGATCACATCGCCGAAATACAGTGCGTGGAGGGGAGGGGAGGGGGTGGAGAGAGAGAGAGAGATCAGCAAGAAATCCGGGGCAACTCCGGGCGCGGACCGAAGCTGGGGTAAATCCAGGGCTGTACAAAGAAACACGATGTTGTGATGTCCATCGAACAACACGTCCACCTCTGCCGCTCCTGACCCAACTCTGAACGCTAGAAAGTCCAAGCTGCCGCCAGCAGGGCTCCTTAAACGATGTCTTCAGGCATTGGAACTGCCTCGAGAGGAATGAACACCAAATAAAAAGCCTCCCACCGAATAATGAAAAAAAAGTCCACGCTTCAGAAGGAGTGATCAGATGAAGGGTGGTCTTCCAAACACGGGCTGGTTTTCCTCAATGAAACACAGGCAGTGTTGCAGAGCTCGCCTCTCTCTCTCTCTCTCTCTCTCTCTCTCTCTCTCTCTCTCTCTCTCCCTCCCTCCCTCCCTCTCTCTCTCTCTCTTCCCTGTCTCTCTCCCTCCTCTCTGTCTCTCTCCTTCTTCTCTCTCCTTTCTTTCTTCCTCTCTCTCTCTCTGCCTCTCTCTCCCTCCCCGTCTCTCTGCTCTTTGCAACATCTTGGAGAATTCCCTCAATTGGATACACACCACCCAGGGCCGCCAGCCAATCAGACGCCGCCGCCCCCACGTGGGGTTCCCAGGTCACCCACCCCCCCCTCGGCCAATCGGAGGTCGGGCCGCCGCCGATTGGCCGGCCGGAGCCAGCGGCGTCTGCCCCGGTGGCCGACGGGAGTTGTAGTCCCCGGGCGGGGCGGCCGCGGCCGCATTGGCGGCGGAGCGGACTACATCACCCGGCGTGCAGCGGGGCGCGGCAGTCTGCGCGCACGCGCGGCGGAGTCCCTGGGAGGAGAGGTGTCGATCAAAGTAACGTGGGGCATCTTTGCTGGGGCCCGGCCCACTGGCAGGGCGGATTAATTATAGTGTAGTAGGAACAGACATTCTGCGGCTGTTCTGTTCTGCCTCAAACAAATCATTGTGATTTGCATTAAGGAGAGGCAGAGGAGAGAGAGGAAAAAAAATATATCCGCGTTAACAGGATTGTCATTTTGAAGGAGCTGAGACTAAGGAGTCGTTTCACTTTGCTGTGGCTGGATTAATGAGTGAAAAATGTACCATAAATACCAGATTTTAAAACCAGCTCCATCCTGATTAGTGGCTACACATATTTAACGTGCAAATGTTTTGCTTAAGTAACAGCAGCAAAATGGAAAACGCGGTTCTCGCTGAATTACAAAGGGGGTGTCAGAGCTGGTTAATGAGACCAGGGTCATCAGGTGACTTGTTAACTGCTGGAGTGCTGTGTTGTTCTCCGGTTTTTTTAAAAATCTTTCCTGGGACTCTGGGACACTTTGTTGCCCAAGTTTTTTTTTCCTAGAAAATGATTTGAATTTGGAGTAGCTTGAAAATTATTTTTCCTCTTATTTCCCCCACAAGGCAGGCATTTCACATAAACAAAAGGGCTTGAGAGAGAGAGAAAAAAAAACGAATTCTGGCAAGTAGTCCGTTTTGCTTGTATGTTTGCACAATTTCCTATATTTACTTTGAAAGGGCCATTATTGCCTCAATGCATAATCTCCAGCCAAGATCACTGAAAGGAAGGACATCCACCAGGAATGCTCTGCATGACACAGTGGGTTGATTGTGCAGCAAACATTGGAACCATTTAATTAAATTCTCATTCTTGTCTCTGTAGCTGCATGAAGGCCCTCTGTGCTCTGCAAAACAGGAAAGTCCCCGGTCCAGCCCTTTATCTCTGGCGAATTAGTTGCACGCCAAATTACCCCAGGCCTTGGCAAACGCAAAACCAAGTGGATTATGACTTCTGAGTATCCACCAACTTGTGATTTAAGGTTGCACCTCTCTGCTAATTAGATTGGACGGTCCTGTGATCTTTTACGGATCAGCAGCCCAACAATACTTGCGGTAGGAAGGAACTGCAGATGCTAGTCTACACTGAAGAAGGACACAAAATGCTGCCGTACTTGTGGTCAAAGTTCTACGTTAAGTCAAGTAACGTGCCTGAGACACTGCCTGTTTGATGGTAGCCAGTCTTGGATGCAAAACAGCGCATGAATTGCAACATTGCATTTGTCCCCTAACTTAAAACTCTCTTAGAAGGCAGAGTTACAGTCAAAACTGCCTGCATGAAACATTTCTGAAACAACTCTGCTGCAGTTCTATTTTCTGTCACACGTTACTCTGTTACAATAATACCACATAACCTGAAACTGATAGCATAGCGATAAGGAAATCGAGAACTTGCTGTCTGCTTGAGATAGCAAAACAGGGTGCTGACCAGATATTAGAAGGAAGTTGTGGCACTTTCCATATATTAGCTGGTAGCTCAACTTGTTTTTTTAAGGTAACAAGATTGTTTGGAACTGAAAGCGGTGCCTCAAAGAGCAGTGGAAAGATTCAATAGTCATTTTCAAAATGGAATTGAATATGTATACAAAGGGGGAAAATACAGAGCTATGCAGAAAGAGGAAGTGAAAAAGCATGAATCAGTTTATTTAGCAAACTACTAGCAGTGCCAAGATGGGCTGAATAGCCTTCTCTTGCCCGATAGTGTTCAATGATGCCATGCTTCTTTGTACTGACCTTGGAGGGTTTGACATTGGAAAATTGAAGATAAGGTGCTTTCCACTATTTAATTAAGCATGCATCTTTAGGTTGTTGCCAGCAATCTAGTAATAATCCCTACCTATATCCAACAGCAGAAACAAGGAATTGCAGATGCTGGTTAATACACAAAAGGACACAAAGTGCTGGATTAACTTAGCAGGTCAGGCAGCATCTCTGGAAACTTGACTAGGTGACGTTTCGGGTCGAATTATATTGTTTACAGAGCACTATGTTTACCTGTTGTGCTGCTGCAAGTAAGCATTTCATTGTTCTGTCTGAGACATATGACAAAAAAATACTCTTGATTCTTGAGACCCTTTTTCAGTTTGCAGAGGGTCCCGACCCAAAACATCACCTATCCGTGTCTCCTGGGACTGAAGAATGGTCTCGACCCGAAACATCTCCCATTCCTTCTCTCCAGAGATGCTGCCTGTCCTGATGAGTTACTCTGCCTTTTTGTGTGTCTATCCTCTGGGGAAGCTGCCTGACCCACTGAGTTACTCCAGCAGTTTGTGTCATTTTTTCCCTACATCCAACACCTTGATCATTCTGAAGTAGAGTCCCAACCCGAAACATCGTCTGTCTAGTCTGACCATGGACCTGCTGAGTTTCTCCAGCACTTTGTGTAGGAAGGAACTGCAGATTAATCCAAAGATAGACACAAAATGCTGGGGCAATTCAGCGGGACAGGCAGCATTTCTGGAGATGAGGAATGGGTGACGTTTCGAGTCGAAGAAGGGTCTCGACCCGAAACATCACCCACTGAGATGGTTCCTGCCTGTCCCCCTGAGTTACTCCAGCATTTTGTGTCCATGTCTGCTTCAGCACTATGGGGGTTTTTTAACGCTCTACATTCACTCCCTTCATGATGGCCGCAGTTACCTCACTTACAAATGCAAAATGCTGAACATTCTGGAACAGCACTTCTCAAACGCAGAACCTTTAAAATCTAAACGTTCGAGAGCAGTGGGCTCTGAGTGGGGGCCAGTACGTTCCTCCCCAAGTTAAGCACAAAGCTGAATTGGAAATATGTCTCGAGAGCCTCATCAGAAGAACTCCTGACGGCGGACACTGGACAAAGGGCCAGTGAGAAGAACGAGGGGGGGGGGGTGTTCTTATCTTCCATGCCCTCAGAGGTCAGCTACAGGAGGTGCCTCCAGGGCACAAAGGCTGAAGGTATCGGGCGAGGAGAGGGACATCGGTTCGTGGAGGCGATGGCTGCAATGGGCCTTTATGGTCAGCTGCTGATGGGACTTTGCAAATGGCGCCCAATCCCGGCGACTCTTGCATATGGACTCGGTGGGCTGAGTCCACGTATTCTGCACATAATCTTGCTGAACTGTATGCAAAAAAAAAAAAAAAAATTCACTGTACTTTCGTCTCCATGATAATAAGGAACCAAATTGGATCATTGAACCACCGTAGTTCCAGCAAAGCCTCGGAACTCTCACTCAACGACGGAGCGCCTCCACCACAAACACAGTGATGGCTGAAGAACGAAGCTCATCAAAACATTTGTAAGGGCATTTGGAAAGCGCCATTAAACGCTGAACATGACAGCAAGGCCAACATTTCATCGGGCAAATAAACAGAGAGAAACAAGGAACTGTAGATGTTGGTTTACGTATTAAAAAACCCCCCCACACAGTGCTGGAGTAACTCAGCGGGTCAGGGAGCATCTCTCGATCTGCAGAAGGGCCCCGATCCTAAATATCACCTACCCATGTTCTCCACAGATGCTGAGTTACTCCAACTCTTTGTGTTTTGCTTTAACAAATAAGCTTATATGCAGACCAAGTTGAGTGGGTGAATAGTGTAGTTGATAGAAAGAAAGACACAAGGAACTGTGAATGCTGGATCCTCGAGCAAAAACAAAGTGAACATAGAACAATAGACAATAGACAATAGGTGCAGTAGGAGGCCATTCGGCCCTTCGAGCCAGCACCGCCATTCAATGTGATCATGGCTGATCATTCTCAATCAGTACCCCGTTCCTGCCCTCTCCCCATACCCCCTGACTCCGCTATCCTTAAGAGCTCTATCTAGCTCTCTCTTGAATGCATTCAGAGAATTGGCCTCCACTGCCTTCTGAGGCAGAAAATTCCACAGATTCACAACTCTCTGACTGAATTTTTTTTTCCTCATCTCCGTTCTAAATGGTACAGCACGGGAACAGACCCTTCAGCCCACAATGTCTGTGGCGGATATGATGCCAAGAGAAACTAACCTCATCTGTCTACACGTGATCCATCCCCCCACTATTCCCTGCATATCCATGCCTCCTCCGCCACCCCTAACAGCACGTTCCAGACACCCATCACCCTCTGTGTAAAAAAACTTGCCCCACCCATTTCCTTGCCGGAAGAAACCAGCGAGTCAGCCAGCATCTGTGGAGGGAAATGGACAGAATATGTTTTGGGTCGGCAACCTTTCTTCAGAACATTTTTCAGTCAATCTAGAGACGGTTAAGCTCCCGTCTTGATTCAAATATTCTGTCACTTTTGATGAGACAGTCAAGAATCTGCTGACATCATGTGGGCTCTTCTAACTGATTCTCTTCCCTGAAGGAAGATAAATCTTTTTATGACAAGCACCAGTTTCATGACGATCATTGATTGAGTGATTGAAAGATAAAGCATGGAAACGAGCCATTTGGCCCACCGAGTCCATGCCCACCATTGATCACCCGTTCACACTAGTTTTATGTTATCTCACTTTTGCATCCACTCCCTACATACTAGGCCGAGGCAATTTACAGAGGTTAATTAATCCACAAACTTGCATCTCTTTGAGATGTGGGGAGAAAGCCGGAGCACCCGGAGGAAACCCATGCAGTCACAGGGAGAATATGCAAACTCCACACGGACAGCATTCGAAGTCAAGATCGACCCTGAGTCTCTGGCACATCTCTCCTAACTGTGCCACAGTGCCGTCCGACTTTACTGTTAAACATTACTGATAGCGTCTTTCAGTTTGAGATTGATTTCGTTTATTGAACTTAACTTTCATGGTGGAATTTTACCTGGTGATCAAAGATCTAGTCTAGACCTAGCTGATCCTACCTGCTGGAGGAGGTAGTTGAGGCAGGTACTATCACAACATGTAGACAGGTACATGGATAATGTGTGTGGGAAGGAACTGCAGGTGCTGGTTTACACCGAAGATAGACACAAAATGCTGGAGTAACTCAGCGGGACAGGCAGCATCTCTGGAGAGAAGGAATGGGTGACGTTTCACAGTCGAGGTCTTCAGACCCTTCACGACCCAAAACATCACCCATTCCTTCTGGAGGTATATAGGGCCAAAAGCAAGCAGATGGGTCAAGTTTAGATGGAGCATGTTGGTCAGCGTGGGCAGGTTGGGCCGAAGGGCCAGTTTCCACGCTGTATGACTCTATGAATCTAGACCTTTGTTTAGTAGTCCAGTAATGTAACCACTATTGTATCATTTGCAGCTTGCTTGATATTTCCTTTCTCACCCTGTGAGCGAGTTTGATATTTCCTTTCTCACCCTGTCAGCTTTGCCCAATGTGACTTACTTCATGAATGTCTATAGACAATAGACAATAGACAATCGGTGCAGGAGGAGGCCATTCGGCCCTTCGAGCTAGCACCGCCATTCAATGTGATCATGGCTGATCATTCTCAATCAGTACCCCGTTCCTGCCTTCTCCCCATACCCCCTGACTCCGCTATCCGCTTAAGAGCTCTATCTAGCTCTCTCTTGAATGCATTCAGAGAATTGGCCTCCACTGCCTTCTGAGGCAGAGTGGAAACCACCGATAAAAACTCATCAAAATCAAATTACCTTCATCCTCCAATGGAGGCACTGCAGTTCCATCTTTCGCTTGGCCTGGTCACTTACGCACACCTTCCCCTGAACGTGTGGACATGGGAATATATAATGGGATGCACAAATGAGCTATGGCTTTAGACAGAAATCCAAAGTGTTTGCAGGTCATCCCAGCCTCACCTGAACACCCTGTTAGGTCCTGCATCCTTGTATATTATCATAAGTCGCACGCTTCCTGTTCAAATTCCAGCAGTTGCGATTCTTGGCCGCACTTTAGCGCGGTTGGCATTTAGCATGGAAACCGCCAAAGCAAAACAGTTCCAATGAAACTCCTGTGCGTAAACTGTTGCCTGCAACACAGTAGGCAGTGGGCGGAACTGAGGCACAGGTTGCTACACTCTCCCAATGCCATTGCAAATCCGTGTATAAAAACTCCATTCGTCAAGCGACTGTAAGCAGTCCCATGGCAATTCACTAATTATGTGTGATTTATTTTGCGGGTGCCATATTCAGATAGAAAGGCTGCTTAATTAAGTAGCAGATGACATAATGGCTCTTTTGCTCTTTTTTCTAGTGTTTTAGAAACATGTTAATGTTTGTACTTGGATTCGCACGGCACTAAAATGTACTGCCAAATATCCTTGTAAACTTTATGTACCTGGTGGGCACAGGCGCTAAGTCAGAAGGTTGTGAGTTGAAGCCTCGCTCCTGAGATCCAAACTGGTTCATGATACAGTACGAGTCAAGTCGAGTCAAGTCAATTTTATTTGTATAGCACATTTAAACACAACCCACGTTGACCAAAGTGCTGCACATCGGTGTAGGTAGTAAGAAATAACATACAACAGCACACAGACCTAACAACACAGACACAACAACAACAACACTTTCCATCGCCCGGTGGGGGCTTCAAGGGGTTGGGAGCCTCGATCGCCTCGTGGCGCCACGGGAGAAGAACGAGGAGGAGATAAGACTTTGCCTTCCATCACAGTGAGGGTATGCCTAGAGCAATCACTGTGATGGCTGTTTTGTGTAAAAAATTGTATCTGTGTGTCTTGTGTTCTTTAATGTCTACTGCCGGACCCTGACGTGAGAGGACGCTGGCGTTGAGTATTCGCCGCTTTTCCGTCAGGATAGTTTGTCTGTTTGTCTGTTTGTTTCTATGTTAATTGTATTTGTAAAGCGCTTTGTGCATGTGTTAAGGCGCTATATAAAATAAATATATTATTATTATTATTATAAACAGTTCACAGCGCCCCCTCAGAGGGCCTCAAACGCTAGGGAATAGAAGTAGGTTTTGAGCCTGGACTTAAAGGAGGGGGGCAGTTCTGATGGGGAGTGGGATGCTGTTCCACAGTCTAGGAGCTGTCTGTGGAGCGCCACACTGCCATCATGGAGTCTGGAATTCAGTCCACCCTGCATGCAGTAACCCTTTGAAACTACAATCCAGTTAATCCTAGTTATAGAGTCATGGAGTCATACAGCGGGGAAACGGGCACAACTTGCCCACACCGACGGCATGTACACGCTGGAATTTAGAAGGTTGAGAGGGGATCTTATTGAAACATATAAGATTATTAAGGGATTGGACACGCTAGAGGCAGGAAACATGTTCCCGATGATGGGGGAATCCCAAACCAGGGACCACAGTTTAAGAATAAGGGGTAGGCCATTTAGAACGGAGATGAGGAAAAACTTTTTCACTCTGAGAGTTGTGAAGCTGTGGAACTCTCTGCCTCAGAAGGCAGTGGAGGCCAATTCTCTGGATGCTTTCAAGAGAGAGTTAGATAGAGCTCTTAATGATAGCGGAGTCAAGGAATATGGGGAGAAGGCAGGAACGGGGTACTGATTGTGCATGATCAACCATGATCACGGTGAATGGCGGTGCTGGCTCGAGGGGCCGAATGGCCCAATCCTGCACTTATTGTCTATTGTCTATTGACCAACAAGTCCCACCTACACCATATATAACATATAACAACTACAGCATGGAAACAGGCCTGTCCGGCCCTACCAGTCCACGCCGACCATTCTCCCTGACCTAGTCTCATCTACCTGCACTCAGACCATAACCCTCCAATCCCCTCCTATCCATATACCTATCCAATTTACTCTTAAATAATAAAATCGAGCCAGCCTCCACCACTTCCACCGGAAGCCCATTCCATACAGCCACAACCCTCTGAGTAAAGAAGTTCCCCCTCATGTTACCCCTAAACCTTTGTCCCTCAATTCTGAAGCTATGTCCCCTTGTTGGAATCTTCCCCACTCTCAAAGGGAAAAGCCTACCCACGTCAACTCTGTCCGTCCCTCTCAAAATTTTAAAAACCTCTATCAAGTCCCCCCTCAACCTTCTACGCTCCAAAGAATAAAGACCCAACCTGTTCAACCTCTCTCTGTAGCCTAAGTGCTGAAACCCAGGCAACATTCTAGTAAATCTCCTCTGTACCCTCTCCATTTTGTCGACATCCTTCCTATAATTTGGCGACCAGAACTGCACACCATACTCCAGATTCGGCCTCACCAATGCCCTGTACAATTTCAACATTACATCCCAACTTCTATACTCGATGCTCTGATTTATAAAGGCAAGCATACCAAACGCCTTCTTCACCACCCTATCCACATGAGATTCCACCTTCAGGGAACAATGCACAGTTATTCCCAGATCCCTCTGTTCCACTGCATTCCTCAATTCCCTACCATTTACCCTGTACGTCCTATTTTGATTAGTCCTACCAAAATGCAGCACCTCACACTTATCAGCATTAAACTCCATCTGCCATCTTTCAGCCCACCCTTCCAAAAGGCCCAAGTCTCTCTGTAGACTTTGAAAATCTACCTCACTATCAACTACTCCACCTATCTTAGTATCATCTGCATATTTACTAATCCAATTTGCCACACCATCATCCAGATCATTAATGTAAATGACAAACAACAGTGGACCCAACACAGATCCTTGGGGCACTCCACTAGACACTGGCCTCCAACCTGACATACAATTGTCAACCGTTACCCTCTGGTATCTCCCATTCAGCCATTGTTGAATCCATCTTGCAACCTCACTATTAATACCCAATGATTTAACCTTCTTAATCAACCTTCCATGTGGAACCTTGTCAAATGCCTTACTGAAGTCCATATAGACAACATCCACAGCCTTGCCCTTATCAATTTCCCTGGTAACCTCTTCAAAAAATTCAAGAAGATTAGTCAAACATGACCTTCCAGGCACAAATCCATGTTGACTGTTTCTAATCAGGCCTTGATTATCCAAATAATTATATATATTGTCCCTAAGTATATTTTCCATTAATTTTCCCACCACAGACGTCAAACTAATAGGTCTATAATTGCTAGGTTTACTTTTAGAACCTTTTTTAAACAAAGGCACAACATGCGCAATGCGCCAATCTTCCGGCACCATCCCTGTTTCTAATGACGTTTGAAATATTTCCGTCATAGCCCCTGCTATTTCTGCACTAACTTCCCTCAATGTCCTAGGGAATATCCTATCAGGACCTGGAGACTTATCCACTTTTATATTCTTCAAAAGTGTCCGTACCTCCTCTTCTTTAATCCTCCTAATTTCCATCACTACTCTACTTGTTTCGCTTACCTCACATAATTCAATATCCTTCTCCTCGGTAAATACCGAAGAAAAGAAATTGTTTAATATCTCCCCCATTTCTTCCGGCTCAGCACATAGCTGTCCACTCTGACTCTCTAATGGACCAATTTTACCCCTCACTATCCTTTTGCTATTGACATATCTGTAGAACCCCTTGGGGTTTACTTTTACATTACTTGCCAAAGCAGCCTCATATCATATCATATCATATCATATACTTACAGCCGGAAACAGGCCTTTTCGGCCCTCCAAGTCCGTGCCGCCCAGTGATCCCCGTACATTAACACTATCCTACACCCACTAGGGACAATTTTTACATTTACCCAGCCAATTAACCTACATACCTGTACGTCTTTGGAGTGTGGGAGGAAACCGAAGATCTCGGAGTAAACCCACGCAGGTCACGGGGAGAACGTACAAACTCCTTACAGTGCAGCACCCGTAGTCAGGATCGAACCTGAGTCTCCGGCGCTGCATTAGCTGTAAAGCAGCAACTCTACCGCTGCGCTACGTGTCTTTTTTTCGCTTTTCTAATTTCCTTTTTAAGATTCCTTTTACATTCTTTATATTCCTCAAGAACCTCATTTACTCCCTGCCGCTTATATTTATTGTATATCTCCCTCTTTTTCCGAACCAAGTGTCCAATTTCCCTGGAAAACCACGGCTCTTTCAAATTATTATTCTTTCCTTTCCACCGAACAGGGACATAAAGACTCTGTACTCTCAAAATTTCACCTTTAAATATCCTCCATTTCTCTATTATATCCTTTTCATAAAACAACAATTTCCATTTCACTCCTTTTAAATCCTTTCTCATCTCCTCAAAATTAGCCTTTCTCCAATCCAAAATCTCAACCCTTGGTCCAGATTTGACCTTCTCCATAATGATATTGAAACTAATGGCATTATGATCACTAGACCCAAAGTGCTCCTCAACACATACCTCCGTCACCTGACCCATCTCATTTCCTAACAGGAGGTCCAACACTGCCCCTTCTCTGGTAGGCACCTCTACGTATTGCTGCAAAAAACTATCCTGCACACATTTTACAAACTCCAAACCATCCAGCCCTTTAACAGAATGTGATTCCCAGTCTATATACGGAAAATTGAAATCACCCACAATCACCACTCTGTGCTTACTACTAATATCTGCTATCTCCTTACATATTTGCTCTTCCAATTCTCGTTCCCTATTTGGCGGTCTATAATACACCCCTATAAGTGTTGCTAAACCTTTCTCATTTCTGAGTTCCACCCAAACAGCCTCCTTAATCGAGCCTTCTAGTCTGTCCTGCCAAAGCACTGCTGTGATATCCTCCCTGACAAGCAATGCAACACCCCCACCTCTTGCCCCTCCGATTCTATCACATCTGAAACAATGAAATCCTGGAATATTTAATTGCCAATCGCAACCCTCCTGCAACCATGTTTCACTGATCGCCACAACATCATACTTCCAGATGTCAATCCAGGCTCTCAGCTCATCCACCTTTCTTACAATGCTCCTAGCATTAAAATATACACATTTAAGGGACCCATCATTTCTTATTCTCAGTTTATTTCTTTTCCCTTCTTTCTCTCCTACATATTGGGTCTGAGTGTTTCCCTTTTCTGCCTCCTGCCTCACACACTGCCTATTAGCTATCTGTGTTTGAGTCCCTCCCCCCAACCGTACTAGTTTAAAGTCTCCGCAGTTATTTTAGCAAATCTCCCCGCCAGGATATTGGTTCCCCTCCAGTCCCACCTGTCTGAAGAAGGGTCTCGACCCGAAACGTCACCCATTCCTTCTCTCCCGAGATGCTGCCTGACCTGCTGAGTTACTCCAGCATTTTGTGAATAAATCGATTTGTACTAGCATCTGCAGTTATTTTCTTATCCCACCTGCCTGCATTTAGGCCATATCCCTCTAAAGCTGTCCTATCCATGTACCTGTCTAAATGTTTTTTAAATGTTGCGATAGTCCCTGCCTCAACTACCTCCTCCGGCAGCTCGTTCCGTACACCCATCACCCTTTTTTAAAAAGTTACTCCGGAGGTTGCTATTAAATCTTTCCTCCCTCACCTTAAACCTATGTTCTCTAGTTCTCGATTTCCCTACTCTGGGCAAGAGACAACAGACCCGATCTATTCTCACGATTTTGTACTTCCCTCTCTTGCTTTACCTACACAATGTAGTTTTCTTTTCTTTTCTGTGGTATTTGTCCCCTTTTAACTGTGGCAAGTTATGACTTAATCTGATCCTACCACCAGAAATGGTGGGTATAACATTTTCCTCTCTTTGGTTTTCTTTCCAACTATTTCAACCCTTTGCGAAACCACCCTTTTCCCAACAGGAAGACTTCTTATCTGCTCACTCGACACGGCTCATAATCTTCAACACCTGTATTACATTCCCATAACCTTGCTTGCTCCAATGAATACAATCATCGCGTCTCCAGTTACCATGTAATTCCCCATTCCTGGTACCTTTCTAATAAATGTCTGCCTTCTCTTCCAAGACCTTGGCTTCATTTCGGTATGTGGCAGCCAGAATCGAATATAATACCCCACCTGAGTCCAAAGTAGTGACTTGTAAAGGCAGGCAGTGGAGGCCAATTCTCTGAATGCATTCAAGAGAGAGCTAGATAGAGCTCTTGAGGACAGCGGAGTCAGGGGGTATGGGGAGAAGGCAGGAACGGGGTACTGAGTGAGAATGATCAGCCATGATCACGTTGAATGGCGGTGCTGGCTCGAAGGGCCGAATGGCCTACTCCTGCACCCCTATTGTCTATTGCCTACCATAACTTCTTTACTTTTGCACTCAATGCCTCAAATTGAGAAACAATTTAGTTTTGTTTAGTTTGGAGATACAGCATGCCCACAGAGTCCTGCAGAACTATTGATCACTCGTTCACGTTATTGATCACTGGTTCTATATTATCCCGCTTTCTCCTCCACGCACTAGGGACAATTTACAGAGGCCAATTAACCGACAAACCCAGACGTCTTTTGGACGTTGGAGGAAACCTGAGGACCCAGAGGAAACCCAGGCGGTCACAGGTAGAAGGTGCAAACTCCACAAAGACAGCCCCTGAGGTCAGGATCAAACCCAGGGTCCTTGGCATTGCGATGCAGCAGCTCTACAAGCTTTAGAGATACAGCGCAGAAACAGCCCCTTGAGTCCGCGATGACCAACGATCGGATCACCCAGTACACTAACACGATCTTACTCAATTGGGACAATTTACAATTTTAACAATTAACCTACAAACCTGTATGCCTTTGGAGTGTGGGAGGAAACCAGAGCACCTGGAGAAAACCCAGATGGTCACAGAGGGAATGTACAAACTCCGTATTGACAGCATCCGTAGTTAGGATTGAACCCGGATCTCAGGTCGAACCCGGCGGTAAGGCAGCAACGCTCCCACTGCGCCACCGTGTCACACAATTATCTAACTACCATCAGAAGCCCCCTGCGTGTTTTCAAAGTCGATATGAAAGGGTGAGGGTATTGTCCTACGCAACAAATTATTTGGTTGTTTGACTAAAAAAAAAACAAAGTGCTGGAGGAACTCAATGGGTCAGGCAGCATCTGTGGAGGGAAATGGACAACTGCTGTTTTGGGATGGGACATTCTTGGAGGAGATCGGCTTCAAAGTGGGAATGTTTCGAGGTGATTTTGCAGTGGAGCAGCAAAATGGAGGCACGAGGAACTGCAGATGCTGGAATCTTGAGTAAATCACAAAGTGCTGGAGGAACTCAGCGGGTCAGGCAGCATCTGTGGAGGGAATAGACAGGCGACGTTTCAGGTCAGGGCCTTTGTTCAGACAGGGTGGAGTAGGGAAAAGAAACCTGGAAAAGAGAGGTAGGGGCGGGACAAAGGCTGGCAAGCGATAGGTGGATACTGCTGAGGAGGAAAGTGTTTGACTCGTTTTTACGGTATCTTAAATTGGTTGCTGTATTCCTCAATAAAACATCAAAACTACTTTGTAGTAACGCAGAGTTTTCAGGCCTGCTGAGGTTGTGAAATATGGGGCTTGGATAAAATACTTCCATTCATCTTTGCATTTCAGGTCCACTTAGTGGGCCATAGAAACATAGAAAATAGGTGCAGGAGGAGGCCATTCGGCCCTTCGAGCCAAAAGGAAAATATGAATTCAAGCATGAGATGAGGTTCTTCATAAGCATCAGCTGCAGAGTTCCCTTTTTAGATGTTTGACTTTGACTTCCTGATGGTTAAATTGGTCAAAATGATTCAACAAGTAAGCATTTTACTGCCATGAACCGTGGGAGAGGGACATAAACGGGCAGCACAGTGGCGCAGTGGTAGAGCCCCTGCCTTACAGCGCCAGAGACCCAGGTTTGATGCTGACTACAGGTGCTGTCTGTGTGGAGTTTGTACGTTCTCCCTGTGACCGCGTGGGTTTTCTCCAGGTGCTCCCTTTCCCTCCCACATTCCAAGGACGTGCAGGTTTGCAGGTGAATCCTGTAAATTGTCCCGAGTATGTGGGATAGATTCAATGATTCGTTATTGTCACATGTACAACTGGGGACAGTGAAATGCTTTGTTTTGCGTACAACCCGGTAAAATCGTTCAGCAGGTACCCAAGAGTTGCCACGTGTTTGGCACCGGCAAAGTTGCAAAGGTTGACTGAACTGGTGTATGGGTGATCGTTGGTCTGCGCTGACACAGTGGGCCAAAGGGCCTGTTTCCGTGCTGTGCCTCGAAACTAAACTGAGACAGATGCCATGGTGGGGCAGGTTCCTCCCTTCTCACGTGGGATCACGATAGTTGTGCATTTTTAAAGACCTCAGTTCCCAAAATGAAGCCGTCTGGTGCGATGCTGCTCATGAAAAGAACTGGTCCTGCCCTGCGATCAACAGACCCCGTGACCATATGCAGAGGCCCGAGCGAGCATGCACGCCAATGATTTTTGGAGATTGCCCTGGCTTCCTGTGGGCGTCGTGGTTGCGTCCGAGTTGCATAAAGTACCCATCTGCCATGGGGCCGCCTGCAGAGATCTTGCAATCGAGGACTGGCACTGCCTCGCGTTTGCAAATGCCAGAGCCTTTTTGTCAGCTGGTGGCGGAGTTTCTGTTAATGCTCTGTTGATGGATCAACTCCCTGTCAGATCAGACAGCGTGGTGCATTTTCATCAACCGCCTGACACTGAGGAGTTCTAATCTCCGCCACCTTGCTGCGTTTCCCTAAGTGCAAGATGTTATTGATGTTTACCGTGTGACCAGAGACAATCTAATGCCCATCCCGGCCATCAGGAATTTGTATTGCAGCTGACTGATGTGCAAAGACTCAGGAGAATACGAGCATGGCTGGTTTCTTCTTTGTGAGTTGAAACGTAAATAATGTGTGCCCTTCAGTGTGTGAATGATGCTGCAGCGGTGACAACGCTGCTAACTGCTGCATGAGAAAGGTGCCAGAGTTGCTGCCCTAGAGCACCAGCGACCTGGGTTCGAACCTGACCACGGGCGCTGTCTGTACGGAGTTTGTACATTCTCCCCGTGACCTGTGTGGGTTGTCTCCGGGTGCTCCGGTTTCCTCCCACACTCCAAAGACGTGCAGGTTTGAAGGTTTAATTGTCCTCTGTAAATTGCCTCTCAAGTGAGAGTTAGATTTAGCTCGAAGGGCTAAGGGAATCATGGGATATGGGGAAAAAGCCGGAGACAACCGGGGTACTAATCTTGGATGATCAGCCATGATTATGATGTATGGCGGTGCTGGCTCGAAGGGCCGAAGGGCCGAATGGCCTATTCCTGCACCAATTTTCTATCTTTCTATGTTTCCAAGTGTAGGGAATGGATGAGAAAGTGGGAGAACATAGAAGTAATCTGCAAACCCCCACATCTTTGAGAAGGGTGGCACAGTGGCACAGCAGTAGACTTGCTGCCTTACAGCGCCTGGGGCCCGGGTTCAATCCTGACTACGGGTGCTGTCTGTACAGAGTTTGTACATTCTCCCTGTGACTGCGTGGGTTTTCTCCAGGGGCTCGGGTTTCTTCCCGCATTCCAAAGACGTGCAGGTTTGTCACAAAATGCTGGAGTAACTCAGCAGGTCAGGCAGCATCTCGGGAGAGAAGGAATGGGTGACGTTTCGGGTCGAGACCCTTCTTGTCATGTAATCGGCTTCGGTAACATTGCAAATTGTCGCTGGTGTGTCGGACGGGTACCAGTGCAAGGGGCAATCGCTGGTCGGCAAGGACTCGGTGGGCCGAAGGGCCTGTTTCCACACTGTGGACCCTGAAGTCTAAACTCCCATTTCTGTTCCTGACCGCTGGGCCTGTGTGCCCATGACTCTCGTTTAAGATTGGGTGAGGAGGGGGGGGAACGAGGAGCCAGCTGGAATGATAAAATACCCTCCCAAGACTCATTCCCTGCTCACAGTGTGGAGGATATTGGCTGGTGGAACGTGCACCATCTGTGATGAGCGGGAGGCAAACAGAGGCAATGGAGATGGACGATTATAAACAATGGTAATTATTGGGTTGTTCCTTGCTGGCAGGGGAAAAAGCAGAGTCATTATAATAAAAGTCAGGTTGATGCGCAAGCTGATATTCGTTTCCATCAGCTGCTGCCAGCGAAAGGCTTGTATCATCTGTTTTCCTACTTGCAAATCAGCAAATAGATGACAGTGAACAGATGGAAATGGTAATGTCATAGCTGACAATCTAGAAACATAGAAACATAGACAATAGGTGCAGGCGTAGGCCATTCGGTCATTCGAGCCAGCATCGCCATTCAATATGTTCATGGCTGATCATCCAAAATCAGTACCCCGTTCCTGCTTTCTCCCCATGTCCCTTGATCCCGTCAGCCCTACAAGCTAAATATAAATCTCTCTTGAAAACATCCAGTGAATTGGCCTCCACTGCCTTCTGTGACAGAGAATTCCACAAATTCACAAGTCTCTGGGTGAAAAGGTTTTTCCTCATCTCAGTCCTAAATGGCCTACCCCTTATTCTTAAACTGTGACCCCTGGTTCTGGACTCTCCCGACATGGAGAACATTTATCCTGCCTCCAGCCTGTCCGATCACTTAAGAATGTTATATGTTTCTATAAGATCCCCTGTCATCCTTTTAAATTCCAGTGAATACAAGCCCAGTCGATCCATTCTCCTCGTTCCGCACCGACACTGCCATGGTGCAGGTCGAGTCAACTGGACACATTAGATACTGGAAACAGGTCTGGCTGCTCTTGACATGGAGAGACAGCTGGCGGGGAGGGAGGAGGCATTCAATGTCCTGCGGAATGCACTGCCAAAGCTGCAGTGATTTATGATTCATTTATTGCTTCAGTCTTAAGTCAGGACACCTTTCTCCTCGCTACCCATTAATCTTTCAAATCCTTTGACTCGCATCCCGCTTTTTCTTTTCTCAGATCGTGTGGTTTTTTTCTGATTCTTGTTTTGGCTCTGTTCTTCGCCGAAGGAAATCCTCACACTGGTGCCAGTGCCAGCAATGTTGTTAAACTAATGAGGCTCAGGAATATTCTGGTCATCTGCAAATCTAACACTTTGTCGGAGCGTGATACAGTGGGATATCACCTTACACCACCGCCGCCATCACAAACACAAGCCTTCCTCACACTTTCCATATGGAGGCTTTCCTCAGCTCTTCAAAGCTTTCACCCCCTCCCTCCTCTCTCTCTTTGGGCTTCAGTGACTTTTAATTGCCTCAAATGGTCGTCACGAATGAATAGGAAAATAACTGCAGATGCAGGTTCAAATCGAAGGTAGACACAAAATGCTGGAGTAACTCAGCAGGTCAGGCAGCATCTCAGGAGAGAAGGAATGGGTGACGTTTCGGGTCAAGACCCTTCTTCAGACTGATGTCAGGGGAGGGGGCGGGACAAAGATAGGATGTAGTAGGAGACAGGAAGACAGCGGGAGAACTGGGAAGGGGAAGGGGAAAGAGAGGGACAGAGGAACTATCTGAAGTTAGGAAAGAGAGGAACAGATAGTTCCTCTGTGTCCCTCTCTTTCCCCTCCCCCCCAGTTCTCCCACTGTCTCCCTGTCTCCGACTGCTTCCTATCTTTGTCCCGCCCCCTCCCCTGGCATCAGTCCGAAGGGTCTCGACCCGAAACGTCACCCATTCCTTCTCTCCTGAGATGCTGCCTGACCCGCTGAGTTATTCCAGCATTTTGTGTCTACCTTCGACAGGAATGAAGAATTACTGCCATCTATTTGTCAAAGAAAAACAATAGAGATTTGCAATCTTTAGCACTTTATGCGAACTCAGGATTCCCCGAAACATTTTACACCACCTTCAAATAATTTCAGTTAACAGTTGTTCTTCTCCCTGCTGTACCTTCTCTAAGTATGGAAACAAGCAACTGGAAATGCTGGTTTACACAAAAGGTCACAAAATGCTGGAGTAACGCATCCGGTCAGGCACCATCTCTGGCGAATATGAATAAATGGCTTTGGCTTCAGCCTCCCCTTTGTCCCAGCTCTCTTCCACCCCCCCCCCCCCCCCCACCCCCCCCCCCCCCACCCCCCAAACCTGCTCCTCTTACTATCAGTCTGAAAAAGGGTCCTGACCCAAAATGTCATCTATCCATGTTCTCCTGAGAAGCTGAGATACTCCAGCACTTTGTGTCTTTTTTTTTCCTCAGATGCTCAGGGTAATGTATACCGGAAGGTAAATGCAGACAAAGCTCCCTTTACAACCCTTCTGCGGTCCCAGTCGTATAAAACACAGTTTCTTGTTGCAACCCTGTGACAATTTTCCCTTTTCCCACCCGCAGTCTCCTGGCATCAATGAATTGTATTGGCACTTGCAATCCTGCCAGCCTTTCTAACGGGAGAGTTTCACAGTGACGATTGAGGGCACACTCAGTATATCGGGTATGGATTTGAGTCGCACCTAAATCCTTCTGGTTAACAAATCCGTCTCCTATCCATTATGTTCCACTGCGTTTCCAGAGTTTCCGGGGGTTTTTTTAACCTGATAATTAATGTATTTGTTCCTTCTGCTTTTGTAAAGTGTTATTCTAAATAATGATTGAAAGTACATTCATTAATCTTTCATGTCTGATTTATGTTATTCAGCTGCGAACATTTATCACTCTCAGCTCACAGGTGGCTCTTGAATTCAGTCATGGGTTCAGCCACTCTGTTGCAGAGAATTAAACACATAATCTACGCGGACGATTCAGCATAACATTCAGTCTGGGAGCTGCGCTGTGTAAAGGTGCTTTTATCTAAGCCAATACCTGATCCTAACCCACTCCACACACAGTAAAGGCTTCATGTCGCTATGATAAGCGAAGACACGTTTTCTCTCTTATTCTGACCAATAGTTTTCCTTCAACCAGCAAAACTAAAATAAATAGATGCAAAAAAGCTGGAGTGACTCAGTGGGACAGGCAGCATCTTTGGAGAGAAGGAATGGTGATGTTTCGGGTGGAGACCCTTCTTCGGACTGAGAGTCGGGGAAGAGGGAGACATAGAGATATGGAAGGGTAAGGTGTGAAAACGAGAGATCAAAGGGGGTGGACATCAAGGAACATGTAGGAGGGATCATGGTTAGCTGAGGGGAAGCTGACAATCCGTAAAATGTAATCAGGAGGACAGTGAAACGAGTCGGAGAACCGGGATGGAGAGAGAGGGAAAGCAAGGGTTACTTGAAGTTAGAGAAGTCAACAAAATAACTAAATAAATAGCTGTTTCTTGGATTTTAATTGACTGCTGCATTTCCCAACGTTGCAATGGTGATTATACATCACAAATGACTTTACTTTTGGGACATTTTGAAGCCATGTGATTATATAAATGTCAGCTCCTTGTTTCTGAACCTGCCGAATGATATCCTTAAAATCTTGCTAGGAGGGCTTTCAAATGATCTCCTGATGCTGCGTTTAGTCCTTGCTGAATAAGATTGTTTTCACATTGATGGTATCTCTGGTTTTATGAATGCCCCGTGAAACTCTTCTCAAGATTCCCTTCTTCGTCGGTTTTAGTTAAAGCACAAAACATGCCCCCCGATTAACAGGAGTGGGCAGTTTAACAGGATGCACCCGTGCTAATCATAAATCTATCTATCTCTGCCTTGAAAACATCCACTGCCTTGGCCTCCACATGATATGACATGGAATGCCTCATTCCACATCACTGCTGATAATGGAGCCACAAGGAACTGCAGATGCTGGAGGGTGGGAGAGTGGGAGAGTCTAGGATTAGAGGTCATAGCCACTGAATTAAAGGACGTTCTTTTAGGAAGGAGATGAGGTGACATTTCTTTAGCCAGAGGGTGGTAAATAGACAATAGACAATAGACAATAGACAATAGGTGCAGGAGTAGGCCATTCAGCCCTTCGAGCCAGCACGGCCATTCAATGCGATCATGGCTGATCACTCTCAATCAGTACCCCGTTCCTGCCTTCTCCCCATACCCCCTCACTCCGCTATCCTTAAGAGCTCTATCCAGCTCTCTCTTGAAAGCATCCAACGAACTGGCCTCCACTGCCTTCTGAGGCAGAGAATTCCACACCTTCACCACCCTCTGACTGAAAAAGTTCTTCCTCATCTCCGTTCTAAATGGCCTACCCCTTATTCTCAAACTGTGGCCCCTTGTTCTGGACTCCCCCAACATTGGGAACATGTTATCTGCCTCTAATGTGTCCAATCCCCTAATTATCTTATATGTTTCAATAAGATCCCCCCTCATCCTTCTAAATTCCAGTGTATACAAGCCCAATCGCTCCAGCCTTTCAACATACGACAGTCCCGCCATTCCGGGAATTAACCTAGTGAACCTACGCTGCACGCCCTCCATAGCAAGAATATCCTTCCTCAAATTTGGAGACCAAAACTGCACACAGTACTCCAGGTGCGGTCTCACCAGGGCCCGGTACAACTGTAGAAGGACCTCTTTGCTCCTATACTCAACTCCTCTTGTTATGAAGGCCAACATTCCATTGGCTTTCTTCACTGCCTGCTGTACCTGCATGCTTCCTTTCATTGACTGATGCACTAGGACACCCAGATCTCGTTGAACTCCCCCTCCTCCTAACTTGACACCATTCAGATAATAATCTGCCTTTCTATTCTTACTTCCAAAGTGAATAACCTCACACTTATCTACATTAAACTGCATCTGCCATGTATCCGCCCACTCGCACAACCTGTCCAAGTCACCCTGCAGCCTTATTGCATCTTCCTCACAATTCACACTACCCCCCAACTTAGTATCATCTGCAAATTTGCTAATGGTACTTTTAATCCCTTCGTCTAAGTCATTAATGTATATCGTAAATAGCTGGGGTCCCAGCACCGAACCTTGCGGTACCCCACTGGTCACTGCCTGCCATTCCGAAAGGGACCCATTTATCCCCACTCTTTGCTTTCTGTCTGTCAACCAATTTTCTATCCATGTCAGTACCCTACCCCCAATACCATGTGCCCTAATTTTGCCCACTAATCTCCTATGTGGGACCTTGTCGAAGGCTTTCTGAAAGTCGAGGTACACCACATCCACTGACTCTCCCTTGTCTGTGGAATTCTTTGCCACAGAAGGCTGTGGAGGCCAAATCAGTGGATATTTTTAAGGCAGAGATAGATAGAGTCTTGATTAGTACGGGTGTCAGAGTTTATGGTGAGAAGGCAGGAGAATGGGGTAAGGAAGGAAAGATAGATCAGCCATGATTGAATGGCAGAGTAGACTTGATGGGCTGAATGGCCTAGTTCTACTCCTATCACTCATGACCTTATGAGCCAAACACAAAATGCTGGAGTCATGCAGTGGTTCAGGCAGCATCTGTGGAGGGACTGGATAGGCAACATTTCAGGTTGGGACCCTTCTTTAGAACTGTGGCTGGCACAGTGGTACAGCAGTAGAGCTGCTGCCTCAGGTGCTGTCTGTGCGGAGTTTGCACGTTCTCACTGTGGGTTTTCTCCGGCTGCTGCAGTTTCCTCCAACATTCCAAAGACGTGCGGGTTTGTAGGTTGATTGGCCTCAGTAAATTGCCCCTAATGTGAGGGATGACATAGAACTAGTGCACGGGTGATCGACGGTCAGCATGGACTCGATGGGCTGAAGGGCCTGTTTCCACGCTGCATCAGTTGAAAAAAAACCTGATTGTAGTGGGGCGGGAAAGAAAGAAAAGAGGACTACAATCAAGAAGAGCTTCGAACCAAAACGTCACCCATGCCCTCCGCAGCTGCTGCCTGATCCATTGGGTTCCTCCAGCACTTGGTATTCTGCCCCAGATAATAATTGTTGAGCACTCATTATAACACAAGGTGCAGTATCTTGAAGAACAAGGTTTCAGTCCAGCTTTGCCTCACAAAGTGCAAAAGTTTTTTTTTTAAAGCGCAGAGTGCTGGAGTAACTCAGGAAGCGTCTCTGGAGGACATGGACAGGCAACATTTTGGATCGGGCCAATGTTTTTGGATCTGGACCCTTCTTCAGACTGCATCTGCAGTCCCTTGTGTCTCCACGCGCAATGGACAACCCACACGATTGGAGGATTGGATTACATGAGATCATTATTTCCTGCTCTGAGCACACTCATAACCATTCGTGAAGATATGCCATCACAGGACATTTTGTAGAATTTGCCAGTTTTAGATTTTTTTTTTAGATTTAGAGATACAGCGTGGAAACAGGCTCTTCGGCCCACCGAGTCCGCGCCGCCCAGTGATCCCCGTACATTAACACTATCCTACACCCACTAGGGACAATTTTTACATTTACCCAGTCAATTAACCTACATACCTGTACGTCTTTGGAGTGTGGGAGGAAACCGAAGATCTCGGAGAAAACCCACGCAGGTCACGGGGAGAACGTACAAACTCCGTACAGACGGCGCCCGTAGTCAGGATCGAACCTGAGTCTCTGACGGCGCTGCATTCGCTGTAAGGCAGCAACTCTACCGCTGCGCCACCGTGCCGGCCAACATCCAAAATGTTGCCTGTCCATGTCCTCCAGAGAAGCTTCCTGACCTGCTGAATTACTCCAGCACTCTGCGCTTATAGAGTTATAGAGCCATAGAGTCATGCAATATGAAAACACGCCCTGCGGCCCAACTTGCCCACGCCGACCAACATGTCCCATCTACACCAGTCCCAGCTGCCTGCCTTTGCCCCTTATCCCTCTAAACACATCCTATCCATGCACCAGTCTAAATCTTTCTTAAATGTTCTGATAGTACCTGCATCCACTACCTCCACTGGCTGCTCGTTCCATACACTTACCATTCTTTGCCCGCAGGTTCCTATTAAATCTTTCCCCACTCACCTTTAACCTACCAAGGTTGTTAAGGTGGTGGTGGCAGACCTATGGGAAGTTGACGGCCCAGCATGAATGGATTGTCTTGATGCAGGGGTGAGGAAAGCTCAGTCGCTGACACCCCATGCGTCAGCTTTCATTACAGATTATAACAGAGACATGATGTCATAAGGTCAAGAGTGCAAGGAGCAGAATTTGGCCACTTGGCCCATCATGTCTACTCCGCCATTCAATCATGGCTGATCTATCTTTCTCTCTCAACCCCATTCTCCGGCCTTCTCCCCATAAGGGCGGCACGGTGGCGCAGCGGTAGAGTTGCTGCCTTACAGCGAATGCAGCGCCGGAGACTCAGGTTCGATCCTGACTACGGGCGCCGTCTGTATGGAGTTTGTACGTTCTCCCCGTGACCTGCGTGGGTTTTCTCCGAGATCTTCGGTTTCCTCCCACACTCCAAAGACGTACAGGTTTGTAGGTTAATTGGCTTGGTAAATGTAAAAATTGTCCCTAGTGTGTGTAGGATAGTGTTAGTGTGCGGGGATCGCTGGGCGGCGCGGTCCCGGTGGGCCGAAGGGCCTGTTTCTGCGCTGTATCTCTAAATCTAAAAAATCCAAAATAACCTCTGACACCCATGCAAATCAAGTATCTCTGCCTTAAAAATATCCACTGACGGCCTCCACAGCCTTCTGTGACAAAGAATTCCACAGATTCACCACCCTCTGATGAAAGAAATGTCGCCTCATCTCCTTCCTAAAAGACCGTCCTTTAATTCTGAGGCTATGACCTCTAGTCCTAGACTCTACCACTCCTGAAAACATCCTCCTCTACACATCCACTCTATCCAAGCCTTTCGCTATTCTGTATGTTTCAATGAGGTCCCCCCCCCCTCATTCTTCTAAACTTCAGTGAGTACAGGCCCAGTGCCGACAAACGCTCATCATAGGTTAACCTACTCATTCCTGGGATCATTCTTGTAAACCTCCCCTGGACCCTCTCCAGAGCCAGCACATCCTTCCTCAGACTGGTGCCCACAAAATTGCTCACAATATTCCAAATGCAGCCTTACCAATGCAGCCCATGTAGAGCCTCACCATCGCATCACTCTTTTTGTAAATAAGCCCTGTTGAAATAAATGCGAGCATTGAGTTTGCTTTCCCTCATTTGACATCCTTCCCTCTCGGAGCAAGAGGCATTTCAGTATCACCAGCCTCTGGGACCACAACGCAGGGAGATAAATAACAACATGGAGATTATATTCAGAAGGAGCTTGCAGTAAATTAATTTCTCTCGTTCACCTAGGGACACCCATTTCCATTTTGTATCCCATTAGCATTTGCACGTAAGTACACATTTGAAACAGAATGCAGCTCTGCATGTATCCCCTGTTAATGTTCATAAACACTTAAGCGAAACACTGGTACCGGCACAGAAACGCACCGTACTGTTCAATAAATATCAACATTAATTAGAAGGTGGTGCCTCTATCTGTTCTGTTATATAATCATATGTTTTCAGAGCCGAAACATAGAAACAAAGAAACATAGAAAATAGGTGCAGGAGTAGGCCATTCGGCCCTTCGAGCCTGCACCGCCTCTCAATATGATCATGGCTGATCATCCAACTCAGTAACCTGTACCTGCCTTCTCCCCATACCCCCTGATCCCTTTAGCCACAAGGGCCACATCTAACTCCCTCTTAAATATAGCCAATGAACTGGCCTCAATTACCTTCTGTGGCAGAGAATTCCACAGATTCACCACTCTCTGTGTGAAAAAAATGCTGTGAAGTTCCACATCGGCTGTGCCCTAATAAATACGATGGTCATCGTTGTAGCCAAGCCAGTATAAAGGTTTCAGCATAGCTTCGCAGGGGAAAATGCCATCAGCTGTTGCCAGAGTCATAGAGTGATACAGTGTGGTAACGGGCCCTTCAGCCCTACGTGCCCACACCGGCCAACATGTCCCAGCTACACTAGGCCCACCTGCCCGCATTTGGTCCATATCCCTCCAAACCTGTCCTATCCATGTACCTGTCTAACTGTTTCTTAAATGTTGGGATAGTCCCAGCCTCAACTACCTCCTCTCTGGCAGCTTGTTCCATCCACCCACCACCCTTTGTGTGAAAAAGTTACCCCTCATAATTCCTATTAAATCTTTTCCCCTTCACCTTAATCCTATGTCCTGTGGTCCTCGATTCACCTACTCTGGACAAGAGACTCTGTGCATCTACCTATTCACAAATTGCTGGAGTAACTCAGCAGGTCAGGCAACATCTCAGGAGATTAAGGAATGGGTGACGTTTCGGGTCTGAAGAAGGGTCTCGACCCGAAACGTCACCCATTCCTTCTCTCCTGAGATGCTGCCTGACCTGCTGGGTTACTCCAGCATTTTGTGAAGAAATACCTTCGATTTGTACCAGCATCTGCAGTCATTTTCATACACTACCTGTGCATCTACCTGATCTATCCCTCTCATGATTTTATACACCTCATCCTCCTGCGCTCCAAGGAATAGAGTCCCAGCCTATTCAACTTCTCCCTATAGCTCAAGGACCTTCTAGTCCTGGCAACATCCTAGCAAATTTTCTTGCACCCTTTTCAGCTTGAACATTCCTTGCGATATCCATTCTGTTCCCTTCGGGAGGAAAGAGTGATGATCGTGCTTCTTCCTCATCTCCTATTGTACATCGGTCCATTGATAAAAGTAAGCAGCTACTATTTTCACGGATGTCCATGCTGGGTGGTATGGGAACATGCCATGCTTATGCAGAAGCCCTGTGAATCAGGGTTGCGGGGTCCTTAAGATAGAGCCTGAACTATTCTGTAACTATGTGTAGTAAGGAACTGCAGACGCTGGTTTAAATTGAAGATAGACACAAAATGCTGGAGTAACTAAGCGGGACAGGCAACATCTCTGGAGAGAAGGAATGGGTGACGTTTCGGGTCGAGACCCTTCTTCAGACTGATGTCAGGGGAGTGGGAGGTACATAGATAAGGGAGTGTGTAGATAAGGAAGTGTAAGGTGTGAAAACAGGACAAAGGGAACGGAGAGCAAGGAAAATGTAGAATAGATCATTGTTAGTTGGGAGAAGGTAACAACAAAGCAAACAGGGATCAAATGTAGTCGGAGACAGTAAGACTGGTTGGAGAACTGGGAAGGTTTATTACCACATTTAGATGTAATTGTGCTGTGTACAAAGAGAGAGCTGGTATTTTTGTATTATTCTCAAGTGCACCATGATACAGTGAAAATATTTCTTTGCATGTTATCCTGTCATATCAAATTATATGATACATGAGTGCAATCGAGGCATGCACAAGCACACGAGAAAAGTACCAGAGTGCAGAATATAGTCTGATGCATTGTGCATTACAGTTGCAGAGAAAAAGTGCAAGGTCTGCAATGAGGTGGGTTGGAAGATTGGGTCGATGTTTTGGCTGAATGGGAGGACCATTCAGCAGTCTGATAACAGTGGGGAAGAAGCTGTTCCTGAATCTGGTGACAGATGCACGCTTTCGAGCATTTTTCTTCCGCCAAAAGGGAGAGGGAAGAAGAGGGAATGATTGGGGTGAAAATGGTCCTTGATTATGCCGACTGTTTTCCCAAAGAAGCATCAAGAGTCAAGGGTATTTTATTGTCCGATGTACCGAAACAGAACAATTAAATTCTTACTTGCAGCAGCACAAAGAGGTTTGTAAACACAGTACTCAATCGATAGGATCATGACCAAACAACAAAAAAAAGTTTGGATGACAAAAAAATAAATAAAAGATAATCGAATATTTATTGAGAACGGGCTTGATATTTTTCAGCATTACTTCAGGTAAACTTGGATTTCTTTCGTGTTTTATTTGTGTCTGGAAAAAAATAGGGTACTTTTGCTGCTTAACAATGACTGAGGAGCTGTGAAAGTGTGTGAAGTAGCAATGTGGGTGATGGAGGTGGAGTGGGGGGGAGCCTGGTCTGTGTGATGGACTGAGGTATATCCACGACTCTCCGCAATTTCAGACGTGAAGTCTCTTTGAGAAGCAAAAATACCCTGTTTTTTCAAACGCAAATAAAACCGAAACAAATTCAAAATTACCAGAAGTAATGCTAGAAAATAACTGCAGATGCTGGTACAAATCGAAGGTATTTATTCACAAAATGCTGGAGTAACTCAGCAGGTCAGGCAGCATCTCAGGAGAGAAGGAATGGGCGACGTTTCGGGTCGAGACCCTTCTTCAAACTGAATGCTGAGTTCAGAAGTAATGCTGAACAATATCAGGCCTGTTCCTCATAAATGGTCAATTAACTTTCATCTAATTTTTCTTTTTGCCACCTGATAACTTCAGCAAGGTTGGTCATAAATCATCTGCACAGGAGGTTCCCACTGACATCCAGCTGCTGAATTCACCCAAAATAAAGTGTTAGTAATCCTGTGCGCTCTGATATTTCCCCCTGATGTGTCAATGTATTTAACGATCTACCAGGGCACATCACTGCAGGGCATTATCATAGAGTCACAGAGTCATGGAGCATTGAAACAGGCCCTTCGGCCCAACTTGCCCACACCGACCAACATGCCCCAGCTATATTAGTCCCATCTGCCTGCGTTTGGCCCACATCGCTCTCAACCGATCCTATCCACATTCCTGTTCAAATATTTTTTAAATGTTGTGAAAGTACCTGCCTCAACTACCTCCTCCGGCAGCTCATTCCATGTACCTACCACTCTTTGGGTACAAAAATTGCCTCTCAGGTCCCTATTAAATCTTTCCCCCACTCACCTTAAACCTATGTCCTCTGTTTCTTGATTCCACTGACATAGCAACAATCTGAAACACCGAACTAACAAAGTGAAAGGAAGGCTTGGGCCTTTCACCACCACTGTCGTAATGCACAGGAGGTAAGCAGCACCACTAAATATTGTTCATCCCGAATTGGGATGGAACTGAGGAAGCAGGCTGACCACATTAGTGACTGTAGATTGCGGGCAGGCGAGTGTGGGTAAAGATGACACATTTGCTTCCCCGAAGCACATTTGTGAGCTCGCTTGGTTGTTACAACAAACCAGCAACTTGATGGTCACCAATATTGATTCCAGCATCTGTAAAAAGTTAAGGTGGTATTTAAATACCTAAATTTATATCTCTCAATGGAGTTTGAATTCATGTCTCCAAATCTATATCCCAAGTCCAATTATGCTAGTGAATTAACTTCTATGATTCTGATAAAGGATTGTTGACCTGAAATATTAACTCCACTCAATTCTACACAGATGCTGCCTGACCTGCTGGACATTTGGTTTGGTATTGTCACATGTACCGAGATACAGTTTTAAAAGGTTGTTTGCGTGTTATCCTGTTAAATCATATTATACATGAGTACAATCAAGCCATACGCAGTCCAACATGTACTATTGTTTGGACTCGTGTTCGGGTTATTAATTTATTGACTTTTTCTTTGATATATATTATCCATGTGCATCGTGTAACAGGCCTGCTATGCTGGTCTGTGTGGACCCGGTGGGCCGAAGGGCCAGTTTCCTCTCGGTATCTCTAAACTAAACTACATTAAACTAAATGTAATTATTCCCTTGTTGGTACATACGACAATTAAACACAATTGATTCTTGACTCTCAGCATATTTTACTTTTTATTTCAGATTTTCAACGACTGCAGGTTTTTTTAGATTTCAACGTAACCATCGTGGAACTCTACATCAGGATATCTGAAGGTGAATTGTGCACTGAAATATTTGTGAAAATCATTTTATAAACCCTGAAAATGCTGGAAATCTGAAATGACAACAGAAAATGCTGGAAGCATTTACAGAGTTCATATTTCACCCCGTGGATAAGTTACGACACACCATTCCAGATATTAGTCCAGTGAACCTCTGAACTTCCAATGCATTTACAGCTTACCTTTTATTAAGGAGACCGATACTGTACACAATGTCGGGGTGGCATGGTGGCGCAGCGGTAGAGTTGCTGCCTTACAGCGCCAGAGACCCGGGGCCAATCCTGACTACGGGTGCTTGCCCACACAGAGCTTGTGCCTTCTCCCCATGACCTGCATGGGTTTTCTCCGGGATCCTCCCACACTCCAAAGACATACAGGTTGGTACGTTAATTGGCTTGGTATAATTGTAAATTGTCCCTAATGTGTGTAGGCTGGAGTTAATGTGTGGGGACCGCTGGTCGGCACGGACTCGGTGGGGCCGAAGGGCCTGTTTCCGTGTTGTATCTCTAGACTAAAACTGAAACGAAACTAAAAAGATGTCCCATGTCACGGTGGCACAGTTGGTGGAGCTGCTACCTCACAGCACCAGAGACCTGGGTTTGATCCCAACCGCAGGTGCTGTCCGGGGTGGAGTTTGCACATTCTCCCTGTGACCGCTTGGGGCTTCCACCCGGTGCTTCGGTTTCCTCGCACATCCCAAAGACGTGCGGGTTTGCGGCCTTTGCAAAGCTGCGCTGTACAACGTTTCACACGTCTGCAAGTGGGATGGTTTACAGGGAAAAAAGAACTGCAGCTGTTCAAGGTGATGCCTCACGGCTGTGGAGTGCGGAGTGTGGAGTGTTTTGTGCGTTTTCTTAAGGTGTACTTTGTAGTATGGCTGCAGTTACAATGTAAGTGAAGTGCAAGCACTGGAAAAGTACAGTCACTTTGTGTAAAGATGGTCTCACCGACAACAAGGTGATAATGATCAGATGGTATGTCCCAGTGATATTCAATCCAGATAAACATTGGCCAGGACATTGCATATAAATTCTCTTTTCCCCTTCGAAACTGTGCCGTACAATGTTTTTTTACAAGTCTGCAAGTGGGAGGGAGCTCGGTCTTGCAGGGAAAAGATCTGCAGTCGTTCGAGACGTCGCATCACAGCCAGCTTTACAAGGGCCATGTGGGATGGAGGCAACAAATGCTGGCCTCCCCAGCATTTTGCAGGCAGTGGCGGGGATCTTACAATGCGTGCTGAGGGCAGACATTGTGGACAATTCAAACATATTTTACTGCATGTGAAGGACTTTGAAATGTCCCAGTGATAGTCATAGAGCCATACAGTCTGGAAGCAGGCCCCTCAACCCGACTAGTCCATGCCGACCAAAGATACTAGAGGAACAAGATGGACCACTCCGTTGAAGTCGCCTATACTGAAGTGTGGTACGCAAAGGAACGTAACGTCCGCCATTTTAGTAGGAAAAGTCCACCATTTTAGTCCACCATTTTAGTAGGCATTTAGAAGTCGCCTATACTGAAGTGTAGTGTGCAAAGGAGCCACCATTTTAGTAGGCGAAGTCCACCATTTTAGTAGGCAAAACCCGCTGTTCGCTATGCCTCTCATAGTGTAATCAGTGTTTTGGGGGAACAGTATGTGTGATGATACCATTAAAATGCAGAATATATCACATCGATCAATTCACAGATTTGTTATTTTTCTTTTTAAATGTTTCTGCAAGTGTCTGCCTACTGAAATGGCGTCATGACATATTACGGATGTTAGGGTCGAGTGGTCTATCTTGCTCCTCTAATATATTTGGATATTAGGGTGGCACGGTAGAGTTGCTGCCTTACAGCGCCAGAGACCCGGATTCAATCCTAACTACGGGTGCTGTCTGTACGGAGCTTGCATGTTCTCCCTGTGACCACGTGGGTTTTCTCCGGGAGCTCCAGTTTCCTCCCACCCTCCGAAGACGTACAGGTTTGTAGGTTGTAGGAAGGAACTGCAGATGCTGGTTTACACCGAAGATAGACTCAAAGTCCCGCTGAGTTACTGCAGGTTAATTGGCTTCTATAAATTGTAAATGATCCCTAATGTGTAGGATAGTGCTGGTCTGTGGTTTGATCGCTGGTCGGTGCAGACTTGGTTGGGCGATGGGCCTGTTTCCACGCTGCATCTCTCTAAAGTTTAAACTCTGAAGATCAGATGATTAAGATCAGATTTAATGTCAATTGGAGGTGGTTACAATTATCTTCTTATTAGTAATTGCCCGGTGCCTGCCTAGTATGAATGATACTTCCCACTAACAAAGCTGAGCTTGAGTAATGGTCCTGAATTTGTTGCGTGCAGGCACGGATTGCTTCTCTGCACAGAACCGAACGTGGCTATGGTCTGCCATTGCAAAGAAAACTTGTTGAAATGTTGTTCTGCCACTTGTGGTTCAGTGCATTTTGAACTTGCATGACCCAGGAACAGCTGAGTGACAGATGTGCTGTATATTCTCAAGTTCCTCATCTTTGGAATCTGTCTACAATGCTGACACAAGCAACCACAGATGCTGGTTCACAAAAAAAAAGATACAAAGTGCTGGAGTAACTTACTGGGTCAGGTGGCATCTCTGGAGAACATGGATAAGTGACATTTCCGGTCGGGACCATTCTTCACGCAGTATCGGGTCATAGTCCCCATCTGGACACCATATCTGAGGAAGGATGTGCTGGCTCTGGAGAGGGTCCAGAGGAGGTTTACAAGAATGATCCCAGGAATGAGTAGGTTAACCTATGATGAATGACGTACAGGTATGTAGGTTAATTGGCTGGGTAAATGTAAAAATTGTCCCTAGTGGGTGTAGGAAAGTGTTAATGTACGGGGATCACTGGGCGGCACGGACTTGGTGGGCTGAAAAGGCCTGTTTCCGGCTGTATATATATGATATGATATGATATGATATGATGATGATTGTTGGCACTGGGCCTGTACTCGCTGGAGTTTAGAAGAATGAGGGGGGAACCTCATTGAAATGTACAGAATAGTGAAAAGCTTGGATAGAGTGGATGTGGAGAGGATGCTTTCCATTCCACAATGGGTAAAAGACTGTGCACTCACCCGATCAATTCCTCTCATGATTTTATATTCCTATATAAGATCACCCCTCAGCTTCCTGCATTCCAAGGAATAAAATCCTAGCTTGTTCAACCTCTCCCTGTAATTCAGGCCCTTGAGTCCTGGCAACATTTTTGTCAAGCTTCTTTGTACTCCTTCCAGCTTAAAGGCATCCTCCCTTTAGTGGGCTGACCAAATATGAACACAATATTCCAAATGCAACCTCACCAAACTCTTGTATAATCTATATACTAAAACTCTCATTTGCTTGTTTATTTGTGATCGAACTACAGCCAACACGATAGCAACTATTTTAGGCCCACCTTACTCACCGTCATCGCTTTAATGGTAAAGCAAGTAGTTTTATTGAAATCGGTGTTATATTTTAAAAGTTATTAACATATTAAAGTTTAAATCTATCTCCTAGGGAGGGAGGGAGGTGGGGGGGAGGGAGGGAGGTGGGGGGGGAAGGAGGGTGGGACGGGGGAGGATGGTGGATAAGGGGGGTTGAGGGGGATGGAGAGGGGGAAGGGGAAGTGGGGAGGGGAGGGGAGGGGGAGGGGGAGGGGAGGGGGAGGGGGGAGGGAGGTAGGAGAGGGTGTTGCACCAATGCAGGAGAGGTTTGGGCCAAACGGGTCCACTTCGTCTAGTGTAACATAATATTGTGACTTCTGTACTCAGTCCTCTGACTGGGGAAGGCCAATGTGCCAAAAGCCATCTTTAGCACCCAGTCTAGATGTGACCCACTTTCAGGGAACTATATACCTGTGCTCTTAGATCTCTCTGCTCTACAACATCACCCGACGCCCTGCCATTCACTGTGAAGATCCTGCCCTCGTTTGACATCAGAAAGGGATGTAACACGAGAGAGTGGCAAATGCTTACTCTCACTCCCCTGGCAGCTGTACTGGAGGAGCTGGCGCGGGATACTTTGTAACTTTGTCAGCGCCCTTTAAGTGGCGACTCTTTGCATCCCTTGGGGCAAGCAAAGAATTTCACCGTGACTAGTCACATGTTATTCATTCGTTCATTCGTTCATTCATTCATTCATTGTTGCTGTCGCCCATCACCAACTGTATGGGAACACAATGGCGCAGCTGGTAGAGCTGCTGCCTCACAGCGTCAGAGAGCCGGGTTCGATTCTGACCTTGGTTGCTGTGCGTGTGGTGTTTGCACCTTCTCCCTGTAACCTTGTGGGTTTCCTCTGGGTGTTTCGGTTTCCTCCCACATCCCAAGGACCCGTGGGTTTGTAGGTTAATTGGTCTCTGAAAATTGCCCTTAGTGTGTAGGGAGCGGATGCGAAAGTGGGATAACATAGAACTAGTGTGAATGGGTAGATAAAAAAGAACGACAGATGCTGGTTTACAAAAATAAGGACATAAGGTGCTGGCGTAACTCAACGGCTCAGGCAGCATCTCCGGAGAACATGGATTGGTGACTTTTTGGGTTTCCCGAAGAAGGGTCTCGAGCTGATGGTCTCCTATCCATGTTCTCCAGTGATGCTGTGGGGCTCACGTTGTCGACCTCCCCGTGGTGAGCCCTGTCAACTGACCTCATTCAGGCGAACGACAACAAACAGAGACATAACTTCTGCTGCCTCAAACGCAAGAAGAAGAAGTGATGCTGCCTGACCCGCTGAGTTACTCCAGCACATTGTGTCCTCTTTTTTGTGTGAATGGGTGACCAATGGCCAGTATGGACTCGGTGGACCGAAGGACCTGTGTCCAATGGTGTATCTCTAATAACGTTTAAAGAAGCATCCTTGCTTTTTCTGAAAATCCACCTGCTCACGTCCAAGACAGAAGCCAAGGCAAGTCTGAAGAAGGTTCCCGACCCGAAACGTCACCTATCCATGTTGTCTCAGGATGCTGCCTGACCCGTCTTTTTTTTGGTAGAAGCAGCGTCCGCAGCTGATCCAGTCTGAAGAAGGGTCTTGACCCGAAACGTCACCCATTCCTTCTCTCCAGAGACACTGCCTGTCCCGCTGAGTTACTCCAGCTTTTTGTGTCTATCTTCGGTTTAAACCAGCATCTGCAGTTCCTTCCTACACATCTGCAGTTGCTTGTTGCTGTGGCCATGGTCTATTCCTCACGTGTCTTGGACTCATCGCCGACAATGGGACACAGACAAATACTCTACGCCACCATATTCACTTGGAACACAAGATTTCACCTCTGATTCACCCCCTCACCAAGAATGTAAATAACGGAATTCAAACGACAGTGGTAATGAACCAGTGGTCATTGGATAACTGCTCGCTTAGAATTTTGTACTCTCTCTGTAGCTAAGGATATTCCCAGGGAAAACCATGGTTGGCGTGCAGTGAGGCTCATCAATAGGTATTGAAGAGAAAACAGATCAAATGGGACCAGGCGGATAGGTGAATGAACAGATGGGTCATTCATTATTTATGCCCTGCTTAAATTTAGAGAACTTTTGCCAACACTATTATTATTTCGATTGCCCCCAATGAAATAAATGTGACGCACGTCCTTGGTGATTTTTTTGTTTGTTTCACCACTGAACTGAGCACCAGTTATTGTTCTGAGAGTATCACGAGCAACCTCCCTCTCTCCGTTCTGATTGTTTTTTTCTTATTTTCTTCGCCGCTGCTGCCCCTGTGTCTTGACGAGCTTACAATCATCTCCGTCGCCTCAGAACCATCTGTTAGGACTTCTAGTGCAAGAATCCCTTGAACAGATGCCAGCGAGCCACTTATCCTTTGCAGGTTTGCAGTGTTGCCGGGCTGGCTGTGCATCATTTGTCACTGTTGATATTACAAATCAGAAGATTTGCCATTATCAACATGATATCCCAAGTAGACAGAATGGTGACGGCTATCTTTAATAGTGTCATACGACAGCGAATGTGCTGGCCCAAACGTACCCACCGCTATCACCACCACCCCTCGCCGCCAGTCTCACACACACACACACACACACACACACACACACACACACACACACACACACGCACACAACACACACACACACACACACACACACACACACACACACACACACACGCACACACACACACACACACACACACACACACACACACACACACACACACACACACACACACACACACACACACACACACACACACACAGAAAGACACACGCATACAAAGATACACCGTACACAGACGCACGCTTGTACACACACATGTGCATACTTGTGCAAACACACAAATAAGCATATGAACACACAAATGCAGGCATTCAACACTCACATACACACAGATACAATGCACACACATGCACATACAAATACATAACTACACATACTCACAAGCACACACACATAAAGATGCAACATACACACACGCACACACACTACAAACGTGAACACGCAAATACACATATTCAACACAGGCATGCATGCGCGCGTACACACACACACACACACACACATGCGCACATATGCTTACGGACACTCACATGCACACTCACAGGTACGCACATATTATAATGAACACACAAAAATGCATACACCACATGCATACATACACAGACACACCCACAAACACAAAGATATTACCATCTTTAACAATACCGGACCCAAGAACCGTCTAATTTAATTATCTGCCTTGCACAACTGGAAAAGAAGAAACATCTCTCTTGAAAAGCTGTAGTGCACTTCAGGTCTTTGACTGCAGCCCTGATTCCATGAGAGACTCCCCTTAGATCTGCACAGTAGTTCACTCTCACTCACTGACACATACTCATGTATTGACATTGTGCGGAGTTTTGATCTTTTACACTTTGCAGCAACACAGCTCGGAAAGCAATGGCTGGCTCCAACTCTGCTGCACAAACTCATCACTGTTCGGATGCTGAAGTCCCAGTTATGAGAATCTCTTACCCATCGCATTTAAGAGAGCTTAGCAACATTTCTGTTTCCCACTCATTTTGTGCGTTTGCTTCCTCCATTTGTTGCACTCTTCTGTTGTTAGGTCTCTTGGCAAGATCTAGTATCTACCAAACGTATGTGTCAAAACATAGCTGGCACTCACAGACAGTGGATGTGGAAAGGATGTTTCCACTACTGGGAGAGTCTAGGACCAGAGGGCAGAGCCTCAGAATTAAAGGGCGCTCTTTTAGAAAGGAGGTGAGGAGGAACTTCTTTAGTCAGAGGGTAGTTAATCTGTGGAACTCATTGCCACAGAGGGCTGCGGAGGCCAAGTCAGTGGATATTTTTAGGGCAGAGATAGACAAATTCTTGATTAGAACGGGTGTCAAGGGTTATGGGGAGAAGGCAGGAAAATGGGATTAGGAGGCATTGATCAGCCATGATTGAATGGCGGAGTAGACTCGATGGGCTGAATGGCCGAACTCTGCTCCTATAACTTGTGAATTTATAAACGTGTGAGCCTTTGTCCATCACAGCTCTTGATTCTACCCTACAAATAGGGCGGCAGCAGTAGAGTTGCGCAGCAGTAGAGCTGCTGCCTCACAGTACCAGAGACCCGGGTTCGATCCTTACCTCGGGTGCTGTCTGTGTGGAGTTTGAACATTCTCCCTGTGACCTGTGTGGGTTTTCTCCAGGTGCTCCGGTTTCCTTCCATCTTTGATGTGCAGGTTTGTAGGTTTGTTGTAATTGGCTTCTACTAGTGTGTAGGGTGCAAAAGTGCAATAACATTGAACTAGTGTGCACATCGAAGGTATTTATTCGCAAAATGCTGGAGCAACTCAGCAGGTCAGGCAGCATCTCAGGAGAGAAGGAATGGGCGACATTTCGGGTCGAGACCCTTCTTCAGACTGATGTCAGGGGGGCGGGACAAAGGAAGGATATAGGTGGAGACAGGAAGACAGTGTGAACAGGTGGTCAATGGTCGTCATAGACTCAGTGGGCGGAAGGGCCTGTTTCCGCGCTATATCTCTAAACTAAATGTACATGGAGGGGGTGTCATAGGATAGTGATCTTGAATTCAAAACCCTGCTGATTTCGATTCTCACAGCCCCCCCCCCCCCCCCCCCCTCCACTCACAATCCTTCACTCAAGTCCTTAACGCTGACAATGATGGATGACAACTTTCCACGCTGGCTGATCTAATGAGTGAGAATCTAATCTGGGCCTTCATATCATCCAACATAATTTTATTTTAAGACGTCTGGGTCCCAGACTCTGGAACAAGGTAAATTAAATTCAGCTTGGGGGGAGGAAAAAAAGCAGTTTTTCTTCAATGATCTGATTTGAAATTAGCAAACAGGAACGACATTCAGTGATCATTTGGAACAAGGAGAGCCTTAGGCACACAGAGAGCAGAACACATTGAAAGCTGAATCTCATTAGGTAGCGCCTGCTGTTCCGATAAGTCCTTATCACGAGGCTGCTGATATTATGAATGATTTATTTTGTTGAGCTCAGCTGAGACAGAAAGCCCTCTTGAGAGAATAGCTGCATTCTTTTTTTTTACAATGTTGTCTCTTTTTGTAACTTTTTGTCATTACGCATTGTTGCCATGTTTGCTGGTGAAACCGTTTCGGATAATACAAATGCATTTTTGTTGTTGTTTTTTTGCATTACCATATTTTAAAGAGTGGCTGCTTTCTTGAAGAGCTGCCTCTCTATGTGTATTGACCAACCTCTGGAGCAACAAGATCCGTGGTCAGTATTAACCACCCCTCCCCCCTCCCCCTCCCCCCTCCCCCCTCCCCCCTCCCCCCTCCCCCTCCCCCTCCCCAGCCACAATCTATTCCACAAGAAGAGAGTGATTCATTCTGAGACGAGGAGGTCAAACCGCCCAGAACAAGGCCAAAGAAATGGTAGGAGCCGCGTAATTACTGACAGTGACATCTGTTTAGCTTGGTTGTCACTGGCAACCAGCTGTTGGAGCCCAGAATCCTGGCACTCCTGCTCTCCCCCCTTCCAAATGCAGGAGAGGCATGAATTCACTCCCAGCATTGCGCTGTAACAGATAGGCTGGGAGGTACTGGAAATTCAGGGAGACACAAAAAGCTGGAGTAACTCAGCGAGCTGCGGAGCATCTTAGACAATGTGGCTCACCCCCTCAATGACACACTGGTCAACACGAGGAGCACCTTCAGCAACAGACCGGTTCCACCAAGATGCAGCACAGAACGTCACAGGAGATCCTTCTTCCTTCTGGCTATCAAACTGTACAACCCCTCCCCCTTCTGTCGTGGGGTAGACTGACTCCCCTCCCCCTCCCCCCTCCACCCCCGCAAATCTTTGCAGATCCAAAATCCTTTCCACTCGTCACTTTAATTTCATGTTTCATGTACCTTGTGTTTTTATGACTGTTTTACGATCAATTTCCCTCCTGGGATTAATAAAGTTCTTTTGTATCATATCGTATCGATATTGTATCATAGCATAAGGTATCGTTTTGTATTGTATCGGGTCAGACAGCGTCTCTGGAGGAAAGGAATAGGTGACGTTTTGGGTGAAGAAGGGACTCGACCTGAAATGTCACCTTTTCCTTTTCTCCAGCGATGCTGCCTGTCCTGCAGAGGTACTCTAGCTTTCTGTGTCTATCTTCGGTTTCAACTAGCACCTGCAGTTCTTTCCCAGAATTTCAGGTATATCCCCACCATATATATAACATATAACAACTACAGCACGGAAACAGGCCCGTTCGGCCCTACCAGTCCACGCCGACCACTCTCCCTGACCTAGTCTCATCTACCTGCACTCAAACCATAACCCTCTAATCCCCTCTTATCCATATACCTATCCAATTTACTCTTAAATAATAAAATCGAGCCTGCCTCCACCACTTCCACCGGAAGCCCATTCCATACAGCCACCACCCTCTGAGTAAAGAAGTTACCCCTCATGAAACGGGATCTTTCGGCATTTTTGACTCGTGACTCATGAACCATGCAGCCCGAGCACAGATGATTCCTGCCTGAGAGAATGGCTTTGTTTATGTTATCAACTGCACTAATGGTCCATCTCCATTACCTTCAAATAGATAGACACAAAATGCTGGAGTAACTCAGCGGGACAGGCAGCATCTCTGGAGAGAAGGAATGGGTGACATTTCGGGTCGGGTCGGGTCGGGTCCATTACCTTCATCTTTTCTATTGTCAGCATAAAACTCTTGCCAGTTGAGGCCAGTTCATTGGCTATATTTAAGAGGGAGTTAGATGTGGCCCTTGTGGCTAAAGGGATCAGGGGGTATGGAGAGAAGGCAGGTACAGGTTACTGAGCTGGATGATCAGCCATGATCATATTGAATGGCGGTGCAGGCTCGAGGGGCCGAATGGCCTACTCCTGCACCTATTTTCTATGTTTCTATGTTTCTATGTTTGCCACCACCTTCAAATCCCTTCAGTGTTTTGCCTCTCATTGTCCCTTCTTTTGTTGGTCCTAAATGTCTCCTATTCCTGTTTCTTCAGGTATGAAACCCCTTTCCCACTAAACTCCTTCCCCCACTGTCAGCTCCTTCTCATTGCGCTCTGAATTCAAAGCCCCCTTTATGTCCCTTCCATCCTCTAGTGCCTCCTGACCTTTTCTCAGTCGTAAGTGCATATATTGAAAAGGACGTCAAGCAATAGAACGTGGCAATAATCCTGAATAAAGCAAGTCTGAGGAAGGGCCTCGACCCGAAACCTCACCCATTCCTTCTCTCCAGAGATGCTGCCTGTCCCGCTGAGTTACTCCAGCATTCTGTGTCTATCTTCGGTTTAAACCAGCATTTGCAGTTCCTTCCGACACAGGGCTGGATAAATGTTATATATTTGGACACAAGAACATTAGGACCGTACACGGCCAGTCTGCAAACCTTTTGTCGCATATTCCTACCCTATCTCCATTTCCTTTTATTCCCCTCGTGCCCAAGCGTGATCTTGAATGTTCTGAATGAGTACGTGCCAGCAGCTCTCTGGGGCTGTGAGAATTCCAAAGATTTACAACTCTGTGCTTGAAGAAACCTTGCTTGATTTATGCTCATGCATTGCAATCCCCTCATACCCGGAATGATTACTTGTCAGCCTGTAATGTGCTCTGAGACGCATCAAGGTGCACCTTCTCCACAAACGAAAGGCTTTGTTGCCTTTTTGAGGAACCTTCAGGAGGCAAGGTAAAGTTTACAAAAGTCTCTGAATGCACAAAAAAACCCTCTCACCTATATCCACCTATCAATTGCCAGGCTTCGTCCCGCCCCCACCTCTCTTCCAGCTTTCTCCCCTTGGATACCATCAGTCTGAAGAAAGCCCCTCAGAAGGTCATAAGGTCATAACTGATAGGAGCAGAATTAGGCCATTCGGCCCATCAAGTCTACTCCGCCATTCAATCATGGCTGATCGATCTCTCCCAACTCCATTCTCCTGCCTTCTCCCCATGACCCCTGACACTCGTAACCCCTGGGCCCTGACCAGAAACGCAGCTATCCCATGTTGCCCAGAGGTGCCAAAAACCCGAGAATGTGGAAACAAAGAACAGCAGATGCTGGTTTATACCAAAGATAGACACAAACTGCTGGAGTAACTCAGCGGGTCAGGCAGCAGATCTGGAGAAAACCGATGGGTGACCCTTCGGGCCCGAAACGTCACCCATCCTTTTTCACCAGAGATGCTGCCTGACCCGTTGAGTTACTTCAGCACTTTGTGTCAATCTCCAGAGATGCTGCCTAGCCTGCTGTTTTTTTGTTGTAAAGCAGCACCTGCAGTTCCCCACGTCTGCATTTTACTGAGCTGGGAGGTGCTTGATATTGGCATTTGAATGAATCTCTTAAGCCTACCAGCTTGCAATTGTAAAATCAATTGCAGCTCATCCCATTTAATGCTAATGGAAATATGAAAACAAATGGGAGTGTTACTGACAGTGAAAAATGTCTAATTTTCTGCAATGTACTGTGCTTAAACTGTTTGTAATTGCAGCTTCATGTTTTGTTGCCAGTAGCTGTATTTGATTGATAGAGCAAGCAATGTTTACATGCATATTCCACCCCATCCCTCAATCATATCACCGTCAATTCGCGCAACGTTTTTCTTTTCCAACTCTCCCTTTTAATTTCACCCTGAAACGAGTGATTGTTGGTCCAATTCCACTGGCCCCGGTCGGTATCAAAGACCAGCAGCGCGGCGGTAGAGTTGCCGCCTTGCAGCGCCAGACACCCGGGTTCCATCCTGACTATGGGTGCTTGTCCGTACTTTCTCCCCGCGTCCTGCGTGTGTTTTCCCCGAGATCTTCAGTTTCCTCCCGCACTCCAAGGACGTACAGGTTTGCAGGTTAATTGGCCTGCTATAAAATGTGAACAATGTAAACTTGTCCCGAGGGTGTGTGTCTGGTAGTGTTAATGTACGGGAATCGCTTGGTGGGCCGAAGGGCCTGTTTCTGTGCTGTATCTCTAAGCTAAACTAAACTAAACAAAAAATCCTTAAAAAAAACGAATGATTGTGCACCCACTTCTGTCCACTGCTCCCCCCCCCCCCCCCCCCCACCCTCTTTCCCCTTCATCACAATCCCCTTCCACCTACACCCCTTTCTCAGGCTTCACATTTCACTCCTACTCTTCTCATCTCATAGCCTTTCATTCACCGCTGGCCTTCGTGCACCCATCTACCAACCAGCCCCTCCCCCTCACCTGTATCCTCCCATCACATGCCCGGCATTGCCCCACCCCCCACCTCTCTTCCAGCTTTCTTCTCCCCCCCCCCCATCACAATGCCTGAAGAAGGAACTCAACCCAAAAGGTGGGCTAGCCACGTCCTCCAGAGATGCTGCCTGACCCGCTGAATTACTCCAGCACTTTGTGTCTTTTTTTGTAAATCAGCATCTGCAGCTCTGAAGAAAGGTCTCAGTCTGATAGAGCTCTTAAGGATAGCGGAGTCAGGGGGTATGGGGAGAAGGCAGGAACGGGGTACTGATTGAGAATGATCAGCCATGATCACATTGAATGGCGGTGCTGGCTCGAAGGGCCGAATGGCCTCCTCCTGCACCTATTGTCTATTGTCTATTGTCTATTGAAGGCTCTCAGTCAGTTCATCAGTCTGAAGAAGGGTCTCGACCCGAAACATCGCCCATTCCATCTCTCCCGAGATGCTGCCTGAGCTATTCCAGCATTTTGTGTCTACCTTCGATTTTAACCAGCATCTGCAGTTCTTTCCTACATATTTTACAGCATCTGCAGTTCCTTGTGTCGACATGATCAATCTTTGTACGTGAGTGTGGCCCGATCACTGTGGACTGCATAACAATCTGGAATTTATATGATTTGTAGGTTAATTGGCTTCGGTAAAACTGTAAATTGTTCCTTGTGTGTACGATCATTTTAATGTACGGGGTGATCCCTGGTCGGCGCGGACTCGGTGGGCCGAAGGGCCTGTGTCTGCACTGTATCTCGCTAGAGTATCCTGCTCTAATATAAGGGAGACACAAGGAACTGCAAATTGAGCAAAACACAATGCGCTAGAGTCAGGGCCGTTTTTACAGCATTATGGGCCCCCGGGCAAAGCAGTGTACTGGGGCCCCTACCGTTACTCTCCCCCACCCGCCTTTCCCTACCAGCCCCCCCCTGTCGTGCCGGCGAAAAGCACTTACCGAAAAGCACTTAGCGATGGACTTAGGGTGCTACATTGTTGCGAAAAGCACTTACAGATCGCTGTGAGAAACACTTAGTGACCGAAAATGTTGCGAAAAAAGCACTTATTGAACCTACATTTTTAAAGTAGTATTTATTTATTGCAAGTCACTTAACATACACAGATCAGCATGGGGCCCCTATGCTCGTGGGCCCCCGCGCAAGTGCCCATCAGGCCCATGCGTTAAGACGGCCCTGGCTAGAGTAGCCCAGGAGGTCAGGCAGCATCTGCGGGAGGAATAGACAGGCAACGCTTTGGGTCGGGACCCTTCAGACTGATTGTATTGTGGGAGAGGAAGCTGGAAAAGAGGTGGGGGCCAGACAAACCCTGGCAAGTGATAGGTGGATACAGGTGAGGATGGGGTGATCTAGTTTGGTTTAGTTCAGAGATACTCCGTGCCAATCAGCGTCCACAAAGCCCTCCGTGCCAATCAGCGATCATTCATACACTCATTTCACAAAATGCTGGAGTAACTCAGCAGGTCAGGCAGTATCTCAGGAGAGAAGGAATGGGTGACGTCACCCATTCCTTCTCTTCTGAGATGCTGCCTGACCTGGTGAGTTACTCCAGCATTTTGTGAAATAAATACCTTTGTTTTGTACCAGCATCTGCAGTTATTTTCTTACACTATTCATGCACTCATTCTATCCTATACACGAGAACCAATTTACAGAAGCCAATGAATCTACAAATCTGCACATCTTTGGAAGATGGGTGGAGTCAGTAACAAAGGAGACAAAGGCATGTCAGAAAAGAGATGAGGAGTGACATGTAAACCCAGAGAGAGAGGATTAAAGGTGGAAGGGGTCGGGAATCTACAGGGAAAAAGATAGGAGAAGCATTCAAATGTTGGCACGTCGAAGGTGAACCGTAGAGTTTCTTGTCTAAATGGCATAACGCGACCCTGCCCAATAATTCTGCTCACTAGGCCCGAATCGTTTCAATCTCGGAATGGTTCTGTACGCTGTTTGGAGCAAGGAGCACAGCAACTTGTCAAAGGCAGCATTAATGGATGAGGCAACTATTCTGAAGTTTATTATTCTTGGCTTTAACGGCTGAAATAAAACAGTCTTTGAAGCTTGTTGCCAACCAATTAGACAAAGAGATTACTTTTTTAAAAAACACTGCCTAGCTGCTCACACCATTCCAAAGTACTTCATAAACATCGAGTGACTTTTGAAGTCCTGACACTGTTGTCACATGGATAAATTTGTCCGCAGATATGCGCTCTACAGAATCCCACAAGTGGTGACAAGACAAAATAAGTGGTTAATCTGTTTTTTGGTAGCTTTTTGTTAAGGGATGGACGTCAACCAATACATTCCTTATTAACCAATACATTGTAAATGGTGCCAGGGGATTTTCGTTTCAAATCCCTCTGAAGAGAAACAGAGCTATAGTCACAGAGCATGAAAACAGGCCCTTTGGCCCAACTTGCCCATCCATACTAGTCCCACCTGCCCGCACTGCGTCCATGTCCCTCTAAGACTTTCCTATCCATGTACCTGTCCAAAGGTAGATGCAGACTTGACTTAACTGCTCAGCCAAAAGTCACCTGAAAGGAAAACCTTCCTGGTGTGTCACTCCGCGACATAGAAACATAGAAAATAGGTGCAGGAGTGGGCCATTCGGCCCTTCGAGCCAGCACTGCCATTCAATATGATCATGGCTGATCATCCAAAATCTGTACCCCGTTCCTGCTTTCTCCCCATATCCCTTGATTCCGTTAGCCTTAAGAGCTATATCTAACTCTCTCTTGAAAACATCCAGTGAATAGGCCTCCACTGCCCTCTGCGGCAGAGAATTCCACAGGGGGGAAGAAGCTGGAAGAGGGAGATGGGAGTGGGGCAAAACCTGGCAAGTTGATAGGTGGATATAGGGTGGGAGGGTTGATGGGTGGAATAATTGACAAAGGCTCCAGGTGAAAAGGGGACAAAAGCAGGTCAGATGCTCCATCAGCCTCAAGGAGGATTCCGACGGAAACGTCGTTTGTCCATTACCTCCACAGATGCTGCCTGACCCGCTGAGTTCCTCCAGCAAGGAGAAAAATAGTGCTTTACAAAGTTATTTGCAGCTATAATAGTTGGAGAACGGAATGCATCAGGAGGAAGAGGATATAATTGAGCAGAGAGGAGCTCATCGTCTCTCGGTGACAATAGACAATAGACAATATTGACTATTGGAGGAGGCCATTCGGCCCTTCGAGCCAGCACCGCCATTCAATGTGATCATGGCTGATCATTCTCAATCAGTACCCCATTCCTGCCTTCTCCCCATACCCTCTGACTCCGCTATCCTTGAGCCAACACCTTCAAGGACAGCTGCCAATCAACAAGCGACTAGGCTTGTATACACTGGAATTTAGAAGGATGAGAGGAGATCTTATCGAAACGTATACGATTATTAAGGGGTTGGACACGTTAGAGGCAGGAAACATGTTCCCAATGTTGGGGAAGTCCAGAACAAGGGGCCACAGTTTAAGAATAAGGGGTAGGCCATTTAGAACTGAGATGAGGAAAATCTTTTTCAGTCAGAGAGTTGTGAATCTGTGGAATTCTCTGCCTCAGAAGGCAGTGGAGGCCAATTCTCTGAATGCATTCAAGAGAGAGCTGGATAGAGCTCTTAAGGATAGCGGAGTCAGGGGGTATGGGGAGAAGGCAGGAACGGGGTACTGATTGAGAATGATCAGCCATGATCACATTGAATGGCGGTGCTGGCTCGAAGGGCCGAATGGCCTCCTCCTGCACCTATTGTCTATTGTCTATTGTCGAAAAACCCTGGTTTGGCGAATGTAAATGGACCGACAAGAAATGGTGAGGAATTCAAATGCAGATTTTGAATTAAAATATTTCTTTCAGTTGCATGAATGAATATGAAGGAGATAAAATTATTCAGGCTATCTGACTGATTTTATTGCTGCAACTCCAAGAGTTATTTTAACAATATTGCGGAGCGATCTTATAGAGACATCTAAAATCATGAGGTGAATAGATAGGCTGAATGCACAGAGTCTTTTTCACAATGTCGGGGGATCAAGAATCAGAAGCCACAGGTTTAAGGTGAGAGGGGAAATACTTAATAGGAACCTGAGGGGAAACGTTTTTACAGACAGTGGTGGGTATATGGAATGGGCTGCCAGAGGAGGTAGTTGGGGCATGTACTAGAACAACATTTTAAAGACATTTGAACGAGTACATGGACAGGAAATGTTCAGGAGGATGTGGGCCAAACGCGGGCAGGTGGGACTAGTGTAGATGAGGCATCTTGGTTGGCACAGGGAAGATGGGCCGAAGGGCCTGTTTCCCTGCTGTGTGTGACTCTATGATCCTTCGAAAGATCTTGACTCAAGAAATCCCTGCTTGCGATCCTTTACCCACTTTGTTAGAGCAGGTGTTAATTCATTTAGAAATATCCAAATTAGTTTCCCTGTTAAATTGACAAGTAAAGTCGGTAAGTACTTGTTCAATTAAGGTGCAAACAGCAATTTCTAAGCTGTAAACGTTACCACAATCAAACTGTACACAAGTAATTATCAAGTTTAAAGCAGAAACTTCATTCTGCCACCATGTGGTGAGTTAGTGCACAGTTGTTAAATGCATTGAGGCGTTACCGTGTTAAAAAGGAACATATGAAATGGGTTCCAGTAAGCTAACTGAATCCCACACTGAAGATTCTGCTGAGGTCCCATTGGATCACAAGTATGTAAGAACGACCATGCTGCTTCAGGATGTTTTAGGCTATTTGCACATTTCACCCAAAGGGAGGTAAACTGGGCCGATTGGGAGCCAGTCCTCAGGGTTGTCTACCACAGAACGCCAGTGTACAAGTTCACACCTGCTCAAACAAATGTGCCAAGCTCTTGATGTCAGAGCCATTCTGAAAAGTTGCCAGGGAACGTACATGAGAGAAAGTTAATCCTCGGGATCTCATGCACCCACAGTCAGGGTCAATGCCAGCTGTCTGGGCCAAAGCCAACCGCCCTGTGTTGGAGTGTTTGCATTGTAAGGGCATGTACATTCATTACAAGCGATAAATAAATAGAAACAACATTAATCTCTCAATCTCTCAGTGAACAGATGCGTCATCCACGGTGATAAGAAACCAATTTGTGAGTTCTCAGTATTAATCGTAAGTCTGAGTTGACTGGCTTGAGGGAGCACGGGACCTTTGTGGACTCTGGATACTAACAGTAGGGTAGGGGACTTTCCCGTCATCACTGTGGGCATTGCAAAGACATTACACCGATCAGCCAAAACATTATGACCACTGACAGGTGAAGTGAATAACAATAGACAATAGACAATAGGTGCAGGAGTAGGCCATTCAGCCCTTCGAGCCAGCACCGCCATTCAATGCGATCATGGCTGATCACTCTCAATCAGTACCCTGTTCCTGCCTTCTCCCCATACCCCCTCACTCCGCTATCCTTAAGAGCTCTATCCAGCTCTCTCTTGAAAGCATCCAACGAACTGGCCTCCACTGCCTTCTGAGGCAGAGAATTCCACACCTTCACCACCCTCTGACTGAAAAAGTTCTTCCTCATCTCCGTTCTAAATGGCCTACCCCTTATTCTCAAACTGTGGCCCCTTGTTCTGGACTCCCCCAACATTGGGAACATGTTATCTGCCTCTAATGTGTCCAATCCCCTAATTATCTTATATGTTTCAATAAGATCCCCCCTCATCCTTCTAAATTCCAGTGTATACAAGCCCATTCGCTCCAGCCTTTCAACATTCGACAGTCCCGCCATTCCGGGAATTAACCTAGTGAACCTACGCTGCACGCCCTCCATAGCAAGAATATCCTTCCTCAAATTTGGAGACCAAAACTGCACACAGTACTCCAGGTGCGGTCTCACCAGGGCCCGGTACAACTGTAGAAGGACCTCTTTGCTCCTATACTCAACTCCTCTTGTTACGAAGGCCAACATTCCATTGGCTTTCTTCACTGCCTGCTGTACCTGCATGCTTCCTTTCATTGACTGATGCACTAGGACACCCAGATCTCGTTGAACTCCCCCTCCTCCTAACTTGACACCATTCAGATAATAATCTGCCTTTCTATTCTTACTTCCAAAGTGAATAACCTCACACTTATCTACATTAAACTGCATCTGCCATGTATCCGCCCACTCACACAACCTGTCCAAGTCACCCTGCAGCCTTATTGCATCTTCCTCACAATTCACACTACCCCCCAACTTAGTATCATCTGCAAATTTGCTAATGTATCATCTGCAAATTTGCTAACATTGGTTATCTTGTTACAATGGCACCTGTCAAGGGGTGGGATATATTAGGCAGCAAGTGAACAGTCAGTTCTTGAAGTTGATGTGTTCGATGCAGGAGAAATGGGCAGGAGTAAAGACCTGAGCGACTTTGACAAGGGGCAAATTGTTATGGCCAGATGACTGGGTCAGAGCATCTCTGAAACTGCAAGGCTTGTGGGGCGCTCCCGGTCAGCAGTGGTCCGAGGAGGGACAAACCACAAACCGGCGACAGGGTGTTGGGCGCCCATGGCTCATCAATGCGCGAGGGCAACGAAGGCTATCCCGTCCGAGGGGATCTTATCGAAACGTATAAGATTATTAAGGGGTTGGACACGTTAGAGGCAGGAAATATGTTCCCAATGTTGGGGGAGTCCAGAACAAGGGGCCACAGTTTAAGAATAAGGAGTAGGCCATTTAGAACGGAGATGAGGAAAACCTTTTTCAGTCAGAGAGTTGTGAATCTGTGGAATTCTGTGCCTCAGAAGGCAGTGGAGGCCAATTCTCTGAATGCATTCAAGAGAGAGCTAGATAGAGCTCTTAAGGATAGCGGAGTCAGGGGGTATGGGGAGAAGGCAGGAACGGGGTACTGATTGAGAATGATCAGCCATGATCACATTGAATGGCGGTGCTGGCTCGAAGGGCCGAATGGCCTCCTCCTGCACCTATTGTCTATTGTCTATTGTTTATTGTCTATTGTCTGGTCTGAACTGACCGAAGGTCTACTGTGGCACAAGTCACAGAAAATGTTAATGGTGGTCACGGGAAGAATGTGTCACAATACACAGTGCATTGCACCCTGCTGTGTATGGAGCTGCACACGGAAGACCAACAGCATATTAGGCAGGTGGTCATAATGTTTTGGCTGATGGGTGTAGTCTTACAACAATAAGAAGGCGACACGGTGGCGCGGCGGTAGAGTTGCTGCCTTACAGCGACAGAGACCTGGGTTCGACACTGACTACGGGTGCTGTCTTCACGGAGTCTGTACATTCTCCCCGTGACCACGTGGGATTTCCCCGGGTGTTCCGGTTTCCTCCCGCACTCTACAGACGGACAGGTTTGTAGTATAAGAAAATAACTGCAGATGCTGGTACAAATCGGTTTATTCACAAAATGCTGGAGTAACTCAGCAGGTCAGGCAGCATCTCGGGAGAGAAGGAATGGGTGACGTTTCGGGTCGAGACCCTTCTTCAGACAGGTTTGTAGGTTCATTTGGCTTCGGTAAAAATCGTAAATTGACCCTCGTGTACAGGATAAGGCTAGTGCACGGGGATCGATGGTCGGCACAGACTTGGTGGGCCGAAGGGCCTGTTTCTGCACTGTATCTCTAAACCAAAACTAAGCTAGACTAATAATCCCCAGAACAGAGTACATTCAAAGAATCAGAGATGACTAGAACATAAAATGACATCACTCCACAGCTTTTGGAGTGAGAACCCAAGGGTAAGTTTTTAATACAGAGGGAAGTGGGTATATAGAATGAGCTGCCATTGGAGGTGGTAGTTTAGTTTAGTTTAGTTTAGTTTAGTTTAGCTTAATGTCACGTGTACTGAGGTACAGTCAAAAGCTTTTGTTGCATGCTAACCAGTCAGCAGAAAGACAATACATGATTACAATCAAGCCATCCACAGTTAACATTTAAAAAACATATGGATAGGGTTATGATTAGGGAAGGTTTGGAAGCATATGGGCCAAATGAGATTAGTTTAGATGGGCATCTAGTTTGGCATGGGCGAATTGGGCAGAAGGGCCTGTTTCCATGCTGTATAATTGTATGAGTGTATTGGTTTTGTTTGACGCCAGTTGTCTTGAACCACCCAGGCCCAGGTCTAAACAAAGTTATTATCATCAATCCTGTAACCAAGGGAATTCACACACACAGTGATTTATGGTGGAGACAAGGGCTGAGTCAGGACTTGCTTAGTAAAGTGAAACTTCCCGAAAACAAAATTGTTTGTCAAGATTGGCGTTGTGGTGGAGGCAGGCATTCTGGGTGGCAGATGCATCTGATACTGGCTGCTCAGTTTGTTATTCCACCACCTCTCCTTCTCTTCCAAAGAATAACAGGGGCAATACCTGGACCAAAGCTCCACCTCACACAATCCAGTTACAGTTGTGGTGTTTCAGAGATTCTTAGCTATGCACATGGATATGCAGGGAATGGTGGCACATGGATCATGTGCAGGCAGATGAGGATGAGATAATCTTGGTTCCTTGTTCCACACAGACAGAGTGGGCTGAAGGGCTTGTTCCTGTGCTGTTTATCTACCATATTCTGTTTTAAGGGCGGCACGGTGACGCAGCGTTAGTGTTGCTGCCTTACAGCGCCAGAGACTCTGGTTCAATTGTGACTAAGGGTGCCGCCTAACTGGAGTTTGTACGTTCTCCCTATGATTGTGTGGGTTTTCTCCCAGTGCCCCGCTTTCATCCCACTCTCCAAAGACGTACAGGTTTGTAGCTTAGTTGGCTTCTGCAAATGGTAAACTGTCCACTGTGCGTGGGGTAGTGCACGCGTGCGGGGATCGCTGGTCGGTGCAGACTTGGTGGGCCGAAGGGCCAGTTTCCACACTGTATCTCTAAACTAAACTAAAGGTTCATAACCCTGGTGCAGGACAATTGGGTCAGGGATTGTGGGGACATTGGCTTGCGGCATTAAGTGAAAGAAGATGGAGAATGTTAGACGTACAGCAGCATGGTGGAAAGAAAGTAAGTGGTAATAAGTGGATAAAATCCCTGCAAGAACAAGTCAGAAGTAAGCTATTTTTGAAGGTTAATTATTGAATCAAACAACACAATGTGGAAGGATGCCCTGCAGCTCATTGAACCGCCAGTGGATGTTTTGAAGAGTAATCTAGCTTGTTCCACACACCAGATGCTTTCTCAGGTTGTTAGCTTTCGTATTTGTAATCCAACTGCAGGCAGCCTTTTCTTAAGCTGAACCATAGTGGAGCAGTGGTAGAACTGCTGCCTCACAGCGCCAGAGATCCAGCTTCGATGCTGGCCGCGGGTGCTGCGCGGGTGGAGTTTGCACGTTCTCCCTGTCATGGCGAGGGTTTTCCTGGGTGCTGCGGTGTCATCCCACATTCCAAAGATGCGCAGGTTTGTGGGTTAATTGGCTTTTGTAAAATTGCTCCTAGTGCGTAGGATGGGATAGCACAGACCTACTTGATGGGTCAGTGTGGACTCAGTGGGCTGAAGGGCTGCACTATCTCTAAACTCTAAGCATTTGTCACTGAAATATATTTTCCTAAGCTTCTCCCCAGTTCAAAAGTCAAGAATGTTTTATCGTCTGTTTCATTGAAAATTTGTACTAATTGCCTTAAATCCAGCTCACAGCTCTTCAGTCAGTGGAAACTGCAATATTTTAGCTATTTAGTTTAGTTTAGTTTGGAAATGCAGTGCGGAAACAGGCCCTTTGGCCCACCGAGTCCACGCCGACCAGCGATCCCCGCACATTAACACTATATTACACATACTGTGGACAATTTACATTTATACCAAGCCAATGAATCTGCAAACGTGCGTGCCTTTGAAGTGTGGGAGGAAACCGGAAATCCTGGAGAAAACCCACGCAGTTCACAGGGAGAACATGCAAACTCCACACAGACAGCGATCAGGAGTCAGGATCAAGCCCTGGGTCTCTGGCACTGTAAGGCAGCAACTCTACCGCTGCGCCACTGTGCCGCTGTTAAAATCTGCTTCTACCTTGGACATGCTTCGCAGCGTTTCTGAACCCCTGTGTTTTGTGGTTCGGAAGCGAAAACACCAAAATAGGCTGTGACTGACTGGGAAACAACTTTCCACTTTTTATTGCCCCAGTTGGGGTGGATCCCTGTTCCATCTTGACATAGGCGTGGCGTAGAAATTGACGTAGGCTTCTTCCACATGCGAACATCAATAATCTCCCCTTCAAGTCTGCTCAACTAGTAAATCTGGGCTCTGTTGTCCCTGGTCACTCGTGAAGAATGGCCACTTAAAGCATGTGCCAGGGGCTTGTCAGAGGCTGTACCTTAGCAACACTTGATTCCTTCAGGAAAGGATGGGAGAGGAAGAAATCGCCATGGAAACGAGACTTACAGCTGGTGCTGTGTAGTGGGAGCTTTCCTTCTTAATCCAGTTAAGGCAAGTGTTTACTGCCTACGATGCCTAATGGCCCTTGAATGGAATAAGTTGCCCAGCCGTTTCAGAGGGGAGTTAATAGTCAACAACGTTTTTGTCGCTCAGGAGTCATGTACAGTTCAGTGCAGCACAGTGGCGCAGCGGTAGACTTGCTGCCTTACAGCGCCAGAGACCCGGGTTCCATCCCAACCCACAAGTGCTGTCCGAACGGACTTTGTATGTACTCCCCGTTACTGCCTGGGGTTTCGCCGGTTTCTTGCTCTGGTTTCCTCCCACTCTCTAAAGACGTACAGGTTTGTAGGTTAATTGTAAATTGCCCCTCGTGTGTAGCATAGTGCTGGTGTATGGTGTGAACGCTGGTCGGACTGGACTGAAGGTCCTGTTTCCATGCTGCATCTCGAAAGTCGAAAGCAGTTAGGAGAGAAAATCTCCTCTCCCAAGGACATGTGGACCAGCTGATTTTTTTTCCAACAATCCTCTAATTCCACTGTCAGCAATACCATCATTTTATTACAATTTATCTAATTATTTGAACTTAAATTCCATCACTGCTGTTGTGAGGTTAGAACACAATGTCCAGATCGATAGTACTCGTCCAGTAATTTAACTGCTGTTTGTTCTACCCTTGCACAATCGTTGCCTCTAACGTGAACTATTGAAGCTTGGCCTATGTGGTTCAATCCTGCATCGCCGGTGTGCCTGACAGCGCTGGAGACCTGGGTTCGATCCTGACCTCAGGTCCAGTACGTGTGGATCTTCTCCCTGTGACTGCACTGGTTTCCTCCGGGTGCTTCTGTTTCCTCCCGCATCCCAAAGACGTGTGGGTTTGTGGGTTTATTGGCTTCTGCAAATTGCCCCCCCCCCCCGGTGTGTAGGGAGTGGGTGAGAAAGTGGGATAATGTAGAACCAATGTGAATGGATGATCGACGTGGACTCGGTGGGCCAAAGGGCCTGTTCCAAGGTGTCTCCTTCGATTCAATTCATTCGTACTATGCCAATACTTGAGCAAACTCTGGTCCAGGCAACATCTGTAGAGGGAATTGACAAGTGATGGTTTGAGTTGTGATACCTCCTGAGACTTACTCCAAGCCCATATGTGGACATTTTCCTGTGTTTGCATTATTTAGAGATAGATAGATAGATACAGCACGGAAACAGGCCCTTCGGCCCACCGAGCCCTTGCCGACCGGTACATGAGTACTATCCTACACACTGGGTACAATTTACAATTTTTTTTTACCGAAGCCAATTAACCTGCAAACCTGTACGTCTTTGGAGTGTTGGTGGATATCGGAGCTCCCGGGTAAAAACCCATACGGTCACAGGGAGAACGTACCGACTCCGTACAGACAGCATCCATTGTCCGGATTTCTGGCACTGTAAGGCAGCAACTCTCTTGCTAAAATTTGAAACATTTGTTAATCTTACGTTGGGTACGATGTCTCTGGGTTCATTGTTCAAGAGGCTGCAGGGCCATTCTTTGGAGAGTGAACCAAAATGTCACACACGTGACCAGACGTCATCACATAAAGTAGTGTAAACAAAATAACTGCAGATGCTGGTACAAATCGAAGGTATTTATTTCACAAAATGCTGGAGTAACTCAGCAGGTCAGGCAGCATCTCGGGAGAGAAGGAAAGCGCGACGTTTCGGGTCGAGACCCTTCTTCAGACTGATGTCGGGGGGGCGGGACAAAGGAAGGATATAGGTGGAGACAGGAAGATAGAGGGAGATCTGGGAAGGAGGAGGGGAAGAGAGGGACAGAGGAGCTATCTAAAGTTGGAGAAGTCGATGTTTATACCACTGGGCTGCAAGCTGCCCAGGCGAAACATGAGGTGCTGTTCCTCCAATTTCCGGTGGGCCTCACTATGGCACTGGAGGAGGCCCATGACAGAAAGGTCAGACTGGGAATGGGAATGGGAACTTTAGATAGTTCCTCTGTCCCTCTCTTCCCCTCCCCCTTCCCAGATCTCCCACTGTCTTCCTGTCTCCACCTATATCCTTCCTTTGTCCCGCCCCCCCTGACATCACATAAAGTAATACATTAAAAAATTATTGTAACATTAAACCTATTCATTGCTATTTTCCTACCTACCGAACTATAATGCATGTCTTTTTTTTAAATCACAGAGTTTGTAAGATAAAACTGAGTTATGGAAAAATGCTTCCATGTGCGGTCACACACGTGACCAGTCATATTTAACCTCTGATCCTAAATAAACATTGCCAGCATAACATATAAAGATGTCACTTGATAAACTTTGACATATATAAGTCGTACCTGTAAAACAAGTATACCTGTAACAATATACCTGTAATGCTTTCAGAATGAGAAGAGATGTATTCCACAATCTCAAAATCTAAAAATCTAAATCTAAAAATCTAAAATGTTTCATATTTTTGGTCGCACAGGTGACTGAGAATGGCCCTGCAGCATTTTTAACCAGAGACCAGTGGATCCTATAAACATCCAGGCTGCCTCTTCTTGCTGCTTTCTCCATCATTGTTGTTGAGTAAGAAGATCAAGTCAGATCATTTTCAATTCCTGAAGATTCTGACGCCACTTCCCCTTTCAGATTGGTCTGCCAGCCTCACGGCACTGTTGACCACAATGTTTACGTGTTGTCAAGTGAAACTGCTGAGCAGTCTACTTGCAACGTCGACAAGCAGTGTCTTGTCCCTCTCCAGCAAGCCACGGCACCTACTCGCCTACATCCGGAGAGAGCAGTTGGCAAGAAGCCCTGACCAGCGGGGCTCCAAGAAAATATACACGTACTGCTGCAAACATGGACTGGATCATAACAGAGCCGGCACCGACGACCAAGGAAAGCTGGAGCCCACAATGGTCCATTGTTGGCTGTGGGAAAGGTGATCACAAAGGGCCATTTGGATGCGATCAGTGAAGCAAGCAGGAGGACGAGGGTGGGGAAGGGCCAGAGAGAGAGGGAATGCAAGGGTCACTTGAAATTAGAGAAATCAATAGTCATATCGCTGGGTTGGTAGTGATAGGTGGAGACGGGTGAGGGGGGTGTTGACCTTTCACATCAAATCAGAATAACTAAGTGTGAATTAGGGTGCCGACCCTAAACGTCAGCTATCCATGTTCTCCAGAGATGCTGCCTGACCCGCTGAGATACTCTTTGTGGGGTGTTTTTAGCTCAGAATGCCAACTTGGTCAGCATGGGCTGAAGGGCCTGCTTCTGTGCTGTATAACTTTGACGTTGCCTCTTGTATTTTAGGCACCGAAGAGGGAATGCTACACTGATCTCTCTTATATTTTATGTCTTCCATATGCTTTCATCTTCTGACTTCTTCCAAGTCACGATCGGTCGGAGCTGAGAACATTGCAGTGTTTTTTGCTTTTATTGTTTTTGCCCAAATTACTGATGGAGAATGGAGAACTGTTTTATATCCTTGAAACATCTGTGTGCCTGCTTCTTCTTGAGTCATTTTTGCAGAACATAAGATGCATTTCTAAGCCCAATGGAGCAACTAATCTTTATGTTTGAGATCCTGCTCGCTCACAAACCCCGGGCATGTGGCAGGATCCTCAGAGAGCTTTATATCGGGACCACAGAGATACAGAGGGTGGCACGGTGGCGCAGCGGTAGATTTGCTGCCTTACAGCGCCAGAGACCCAGGTTCGATCCTGACTACGGGTGCTTTTCTGTACGGAGTTTGTACGTTCTCCCCATGACTTGCGTAGGCTTTCTCCGAGATCTTCGTTTTCCTCCCACACTCCTAGGACTGTTTGTAGGTTAATTGGCTTGGTAAAATTGTAAATTGTCCCTAGTGTTTGTAGGATAGTGTTAGTGTGCGGGAATCGCTGGTCAACGCGGACTCGGAGGGCTGAAGGGCCTGTTTCCGCGCTGTATCTCTAAACTAAAAAACTCAACACCATTTTACTTACTAACGAGACTTGGGCATCCCTGGCAAGGGGAGCTTGCCAAAGTGGTTGTGTGCTGAGGCAGTGCAGTCCTCATGGTGAGGCCTTCCTGTTGTTTTTTTGCCCAGGATTTTTGAACACGCGACATATAATTTACGTCAGGACTGGGTAGCCCGTGAGTTGAAGTGAAACACAGAGATGGCAGCTTCCCCTTGCACCTGCTGCCTTTATCCTGATGGTTGGCAGAGGTCGAGGGTTGGAGGGGGCGTGGGGGGGGGGATTTGGGAGGTGCTGTTGAAGATCTCATGGCAAGCTGCTGCACAGCATCCAGGAGATGCCATGCACTGCAGCCATGTGGGCCAAGGGGCCTGTTTTCACACGGTATCTCTGCAAAGTCCAGACTCTAAAGATGTTAATAAAGATCAATACTGTAATGCTATGGACACAGAATGCTGGAGTAACTAAGTGGGACGGGTAGCATCTCTGGAGAGGAATGGGTGACATTTCGGGTCGAGACCCTTCTTCAGACGAACCGTCTGAAGAAGGGTTTCGACCCGAAATGTCGCCCATTCCTTCTCTCCAGAGATCCTGCCTGTCCCGCTGAGTTACTCCAGCATTTTGTGTATATCTTCGATTTAAACCAGCATCTGCAGTACTTTCCGACACACTGTAATGCTACATCTGGAGGCAGCCCTGATCAAAAGGGTTACTCCATCCTGGATGGTATGTGTAGGAAGGAACTGCAGATGCTGGTTTACATCAAAGACAGGCAAACCAAACTGCTGAAGTAACTCAGCATCGTTGGAGGAAAAGGAATAAGTGACGTTTTGGGTTGGAACCCTTCATCGGACTTCTGAAGAAGGGTCCCGACCTGAACTGCCACCTGTTTCTTTCCTCCAGAGATCCTGCCTGACCCGCTGAGTTACTCCAGCTTTTTGTGTCTGTCTTCTGCCCTAGGTGGCATTGACTTTTTGAGTTTGGAACCACACTCGTCCAGATAACGAGAGAGCCTTGTATGTGTCCTGTAAGCTTTAAGGCGTCAAAAGGTGAGTCATTTGCTGCAGGATGTCCTGACTCTGACCTTCGAGGGTAGCCAATGGTGTACGTGGGACAGCACTTGCTGAGTCTCTGATTGATGGTGACTTCCAGGATGTTGATGGTAAAAAAAGTTTGGAAATACTAATGCCAAAGAGGTTTAGGTTTAGGTTTATTATTGGCACGTGTACCGAGGTACAGTGAAAAGCTTTGTTTTGCACGCTTCCCAGATAATATCCAATCAGATATTAGGGTGGCACAGATATTAGCAAAGACACTAGAGGAACAAGATGGACCACTCCGTTGAAATCGCCTATACTGAAGTGTAGTACGCAAAGGAGCGTAACGTCCGCCATTTTAGTAGGCAAAACCCGCCATTCACTATGCCTCTCACAGTGTAATCAGTGTTTTGGGGGAACAGTATGTGTGATGATACCATTAAAATGCAGAATATATCTTATCTATCAATTCACAGATTTTTGTTATTTATCTTTTAAAAATGTTTCTGCAAGTTATCTGCCTACTGAAATGGCGTCATGACATATTACGGATGTTGGGGGTCGAGTGGTCTATCTTGCTCCTCTAGTATCTTTGGATATTAGGGTGGCACAGTAGAGTTGCTGCCTTACAGCGCCAGAGACACGGGTTCAATCCTAACTACGGGTGCTGTCTGTACGGAGCTTGCATGTTCTCCCTGTGACCACGTGGGTTTTCTCCGGGAGCTCCAGTTTCCTCCCACCCTCCGAAGACGTACAGGTTTGTAGGTTGTAGGAAGGAACTGCAGATGCTGGTTTACACAGAAGATAGACTCAAAGTCCCGCTGAGTTACTGCAGGTTAATTGGCTTCTATAAATTGTAAATGATCCCTAATGTGTAGGATAGTGCTGGTCTGTGGTTTGATCGCTGGTCGGTGCTGACTTGGTTGGGCGATGGGCCTGTTTCCACGCTGCATCTCTCTAAAGTCTAAACTCTGAAGATCAGATGATTAAGATCAGATTTAATGTCAATTGGAGGTGGTTACAATTATCTTCTTATTAGTAATTATCTGGTGCATGCCTAGTATGAATGATACTTCCCACTAACAAAGCTGAGCTTGAGTAATGGTCCTGATTTTGTTGCGTGCAGGCACGGATTGCTTCTCTGCACAGAACTGAACGTGGTTATCATATCATATATATATACAGCCGGAAACAGGCCTTTTCGGCCCTCCAAGTCCGTGCCGCCCAGCGATCCCCGCACATTAACACTATCCTACACCCACTAGGGACAATTTTTACATTTACCCAGCCAATTAACCTACATACCTGTACCTCTTTGGAGTGTGGGAGGAAACCGAAGATCTCGGAGAAAACCCACGCAGGTCACGGGGAGAACGTACAAACTCCTTACAGTGCAGCACCCGTAGTCAGGGTCGAACCTGAGTCTCCGGCGCTGCATTCGCTGTAAAGCAGCAACTCTACCGCTGCGCTACCGTGCCGCCTACTTATGGTCTGCCATTGCAAAGAAAACCTGTTGAAATGTTGTTCTGCCACTTGTGGTTCAGTGCATTTTGAACTTGCATGACCCAGGAACAGCTGAGTGACAGATGTGCTGTATATTCTCAAGTTCCTCATCTTTGGAATCTGTCTACAATGCTGACACAAGCAACCACAGATGCTGGTTCACAAAAAAAAAGATACAAAGTGCTGGAGTAAATTAGTGGGTCAGGTGGCATCTCTGGAGAACATGGATAAGTGACATTTCCGGTCGGGACCATTCTTCACACAGTATCGGGTCATAGTCCCCATCTGGACACCATATCTGAGGAAGGATGTGCTGGCTCTGGAGAGGGTCCAGAGGAGGTTTACAAGAATGATCCCAGGAATGAGTGGGTTAACCTGTAATGAACATTTTGTTGGCACTGGGCCTGTACTCGCTGGAGTTTAGAAGAATGTGGGGGGAACCTCATTGAAATGTACAGAATAGTGAAAAGCTTGGATAGAGTGGATGTGGAGAGGATGCTTCCACTAGTGGGAGAGTCTAGGACTAGAGGTCATAGCCTGAGAATTAACGGTAGGAGGATGAGGAGAAATTTCTTTAGTCATAGGATGGTGAATCTGTGGAATTCTTTGCCACAGAAGGATGTGGGGGTCAGGTCAGTGGATATTTTTAAGGCAGAGATAGATAGATTTTTGATTAGTACAGGTGTCAGAGGTTATGGGGAGAAGGCAGGAGAATGGGGTTAGGAGGGAGAGATAGATCAGTCATGATTGAATGGCGGAGTAGACTTGATGGGCTGAATGGCCTAATTCTACTCCTATCACTTATGACCGTATGGACTTTCCTGACCTGGAGATTCAGAGGAGAAAGACAAAGTATTCTATTTTTTAAAACACACTTTTTATGTTTAACTACTTTTTGCCTTCTCATGAGATTTTGATCTATTTTTTATTTGGTTTTGGTATCGGTTTATTACAGTGAAAAGCTTTTGTTTGTGTGCTACCCTGACAAATCAAATCATACCATACATAAGTGCAATCTAATTCAAGTTCAACAAGTTAGCAAAGAAAAAAAGACCAGAGCGCAGAATATAGTTCACAGCATTAAAGAAACAAAGAAACATAGAAAATAGATGCAGAAGTAGGCCATTCAGCCCTTCGAGACAGCACCGCCATTCAATATGATCATGGCTGATCATCCAAAATCAGTATCCCGTTCCAGCTTTTGCCCCATATCCCTTGATTCCCTTAGCCCTAAGAGCTAAATCCAACTCTCCCTTGCAAACATTTTATAACGTTACAGCTAAAACATTGAACAGTACAGGGCAGCACGGTGCCTTGGCGGTAGAGCTACTGCCTTACAACGCCTGAAACCCTGGTTCGATTCCGACTACGGGTGCTGTCTGTACGGAGTTTGTACATTCTCCCTGTGAACTGCATGGGTTTTGACCGAATTTGGCGGTTTCCTCCCACACTCCAAAGACGTACAGGTTTGTAGGTTAATTGGCTTAGTATGAATGTAAACATTATCCCTATAAAGGATAGTGTAAAGGATAGTGTTAATGTGCGGGGATCGCTGGTCGGTGCGGACTTAGTGTGTTGAAGGGACTGTTTCGCTGCTGCATCTTTAAACTAAACTAAACAAAACATTAACGGCAATGGAAGAAAGGGGCTCGGTGTGGGGTCTCAAAGAGGGTCTCGAGGGTGTTGGCGGGGAGGGGGGGGAGGGGGCGAGAAGGACGAGGGACCATCAGGACTATGTTGAATACTTTTGCAACTTTGTTGGTGCCCTATATGTGGCGGCTCTTTGCATACTAGTGTGTTGTAAGCAAAACCAATAATTCCACTGTACCATGTGACAATAAAGTATTAATCAATCAATCAATGAATCAATGAATGAATCAATGAATCAATCAATCAATCAATCAATCAATCAATGTGAATACAAGGCTTTTTATTCGGGAAAAAGCATCAGAGGCCGGCAGAGTGGCACACCCGTAGGCAGGATTGAACCCGGGTCTCTGGCGCTGCAAGGCAGTAGCTCTACCGCTACGCCACTGTGCCACCCCTGGGGCGGTGTGGGCGTGGGGGAGGGGGAGATGTGTGGACAGGAATGGGGATTGAGGAGAGGGGGAGATGATACCATATCACTTCATGGGAAATAAAACAAGGAGACGGAAGAATCGGAAGGAAACATTTGGCGCGAAGCGGAATAAGACAGATAAAACCGGCCTTCCAAGGGTTAAGCACAAGTAGCTTGCAATCGCAACCTGCATGACTCAAGGCCAAAATGGAAATATTTTCTCGCCTGCGGTTTTGCATCAGATAGCAACATTGCACCCAAGCTAGCTCTAAAATTAAAAACCAGAGGCTTATAATACCCCCCCCCCCCCTCCCCACATCTCACCCCAGCTTCCTGACATCTGCTGCGGTTATCAATTGTGTGGGTTACTGCTTCTCTGACCTACATACACACTCAGCCAGCTGCACAGGGGCTGCTATCGATCCGAAAGAGCCCTGTAACTGTACCGAGAGATGTAAACAAACCCACCCTGCTGTGCACAGATTTTACATAGGAAAATAAATGGAGTCTAGTTTTGTTTATGCCTCAACTGCAATGAACTCACCGGAAACAGGCGCTGGCTTTTACATTTGCCTCTCGTTGTGGTGGTGAGGGGGGATGGGGGGGGTGGAATGCGATTTGATAGAAGATTGTTGGGGTGACGTTTTGACAATTAAAAAAAAAATGGAGCCAAGGATCCTTCACTGCACAATAAGCCTCTCGTAATTTTATATATATATCTCTATCAGGATTTCTATTAGGAGCCTCTCCAATACTTGAAGATGTGTGCTGTAGGTTTTCCATTCCACTGAAGAGCACAGGATGGGTTTTGGGATGGATATCAAATTGCCCAGTAGACCGTGAGCTTATGCATGTTCAAGCTCTTGATTCGAGAACTACACTGGGCTTCTGGGGGTGGGGGGTGGGGGTAGTGGGATAGTGCTTCCTTGGGGAGGGGGAGAGGGAGGGGAGGGGGAGGGGGAGGGGGAGGGGGAGGGGGAGGGGGAGGGGGAGGGGAAGGGGGAGGGGGAGGGGGAGGGGAGGGGGAGGGGGAGGGGGAGGGGGAGGGGGAGGGGGAGGGGGAGGGGGAGGGGGAGGGGGAGGGGGAGGGGGAGGGGGAGGGGGAGGGGGAGGGGGAGGGGGAGGGGGAGGGGGAAGGGGGGAAGGGAGGAAGGGAGGAAGGGGGAAGGGGAGGGAGGGGGGAAGGGGAGGAGGGGGGGAGGGGTAGGGGAGGGGGGGGAGGGAGGGGGGGAGGGGGAGAGGGGGGTAAGAGAGGGGGGTAAAAGAGGGGGGGAAGGAGAGGGGGAAGAGAGAGAGGGGGAGAGAGCGGGAGAGAGAGGGAGAGAGAGGAGAGAGAAATAAAAAAATAGGCCATTCGACCCATCAAGAATAGTTTAGTTTAGTTATTGTCACGTGTACCGAGGTACAGTGAAAATCGTTTAGTGCAAGACAAACGATTTTCACTGTACCTCGGTACACGTGACAATAAACTAAACTAAACTATTCTTGATGGGTCGAATGGCCTATTTTTTTATTTCTGGGGGTGGGGGGTGGGGTAGTGGGATAGTGCTTCCTTGGGGAGGGGGAGAGGGAGGGGGAGGAGGGGGAGGGGGAGGGGGAGGGGAGGGGGGAGGGGGAGGGGGAGGGGGAGGGGGAGGGGAGGGGGAGGGGGAGGGGGAGGGGGAGGGGGAGGGGAAGGGGGGAGGGGGAGGGGGAGGGGGAGGGGGGAGGGGGTCCAATTAAAGATAGTCCGAGGGTCTCCAATTAGGTGGATAGTAGTTCTGCTCTTCAGCTGAGGCCATTCTCGCTTGTCTGTCTGCGTGTGTGTCTGCGTGTGTGTGTATGTGTGTCTGTGTGTGTGTGTGTGTGTGTGTGTGTATGCGTGCATGCGTGCATGCGTGCGTGCGTGTGTGTGTGTGTATGTGTGTCTGCGTGTGTGTGTGTCTGTCTGCGTGTGCGTGTGTGTGCGTGTGTGTGTGCGTGTGTGTGTGTGGCCTGACCTCTTGATGAGACATTTCTGTCAAGGAGTGATGTTCACAGAGGGGGGGCAAATAATCAGGAACCGCAGCTGAGGGATTACTTTAAGGACCAGCAAACAGAAACAAGAATCCATACAGCATGCTGGCGGAGTTGGGGAATTTGCATAATTTGTTTAATAAAATGAAATCATTAACTTGACCACGACACCAATGCACTGTTGTGTGAAACACAAAGTGCTGGAGGGGACTCAGTGGGTCAGGCAGAATCTGTGAAGGCAAATGAGCAGGCAATGTTTCGGTTTGGGAACCTTCTTCAAACTGATGGAGTTCGGGGAAGGTGGGGAGGGAGGAGCTGGAAAGGGAGAGGTGTGTTGTGGGGCAAAGCTTGGCCTCTGTTGTATCTGCCTCCACCACCACCTGCCACCCCTGGCAGGCTTTGTATAACCCACCACCCTCTCTGCGAAAAACGTGCCCCGCACATCTTCTTTGATGTACAGAGGGATCTTGTTGGTCCAAGTCCATAGCTCCTGGAAAGTGCCAACACAGGTAGGTAGAGTGGCGAAGTAGGCCTATGGTTAGGGTTGCCAACTTGTCCCGTATAAGGCCCGGGGGGGGGGGGGGGGGGGGGCACTGTAGGCCCAGATGCTGTAGGCCCGGACAGTGTAGTAGGAAAAACCTGCAGATGCTGGTTAAAATCTGTGTCTACCTTCTGGACAGTGTAGGTTCGGACAGTGTAGGTCCGGAGGCCTGGTGCCGCCTAACGGAGGTTGCATAGCAACCCGCCTCCTTATCTGGGCGGCCGCCATTGGTGGAGCGGGAGCACATGGCGGCTGGCAGGGTGAGGTCACGTGGGGCGCGGGGCGGTGACGTCACCTTGTCCTGTATTTGGGAGTGAGAAAGTTGGCACCCCTACCTATGGGTATGCTTGCTTTCAGAGGTTGGGAGTATTGAGTAGGAGAGTCAGGATGCCAGTTTTATAGGGCTTTGGTTAGGCCGCATTTGAGTATTGCGTGCTGTTTGGTCATCTCATTACAGGGAAGGATGCGGAGGTTTTGGAGAGGGTGCAGAGGAGGTTTACCAGAATGATGAGGGGGTATTAGCTCCTGGAATGCAAAGGTCAATCGGTTTTGACCATTGGACAACAATGGTCATTAGAAGCCAAGAGAGTTTAATTGTGATAAGTACCAACAATGGAACAATGAAATCCCTACTTGCTGCAGCTTAACAGGCCATGAACGCATAATTACACAGATAAATATAGAATAAATCAATAGTGCAATAAATTAACAACTGCAATACCTGGTGACCGAACAATATCTTAAGTGTCTGTAGAAAATTATTGTTGCTGACACAAAAAACTGCAGATGCTGGTTTCTGAAAGGGGGGAGGGGAGGGGGGAGGGTGAGGGGAAGGGGAGGGGGAGGGGAAGAGGAGGGGGAGGGGAGGGGGAGGGGAGGGGGAGGGGAGGGGGAGGGGAGGGGGAGGGGGAGGGGGAGGGGGAGGGGGAGGGGAAGGGGAAGGGGAGGGGAGAGGGGAGGGGAAGGGGAAGGGAAGGGGAGGGGAGGGGGAGGGAGGGGGGAGGGGAGGGGAGGGGGGATGGGGAGGGGGAAGGGGAAGGGGAGGGGAAGGGAGGGGGAGGGAAGGGGAGGGGAGGGGGAGGGGGAGGGCGAGGGGGAGGGGAGGGGAAGGGGAGTGGGGGGGAGGGGGAGGGGATGGGGAGGGGGAGGGGGAGGGGGAGGGGATGGGAGGGAGGAGGGGGAGGGGGAGGGGGAGGGGAGGGGAAGGGGAAGGGGAGGGGGGAGGGAGAGGGGAAGGGGGAGGGGGATGGGGATGGGGAGGGGGGGAGGGGGGAGGGGAGGGGAGGGGGATGGGAGGGGAGGGGAAGGGAGAAGGGGAGGGGAGGGGGAGGGAGAGGGGAAGGGGAGGGGGAGGGAATCGCTATCCATTCCTCTGATTTCACATTTCATTTGACTTCCCTCCTTATCTTACATCCTTCTGCCTCCTTTTTATCTCTACTCTTTGTCCACCCATCTGCCGATCAAAAGCCCTCTCACCTGTATCCCACCTATTACTTGCCAGGCTTTGTCCTGCCCCCTCCTCTGTTCTCCAGCTTTCTCCCCCCTCCTGCAATCGGTCCGAAGAAGGGTCCCGACCCCAAACCATCACCGACAGTATCCATGCCCTCGAGAATGCAGCCCGACCCATTGAGTGACTCCAACACTTTGTGTGCTTTGCTAATCACAGTTGCTGAGGTTAGTGATGGGTAAGCGTTCAAGCACCTGACGGTTGCTGGGGAAAAGCCTTTCATGAACTTGGATATTTTAGTTGGACAACTGAGCGGCACGGTGGCGCAGCGGTAGAGTTGCTGCCTCACAGCGTTTGCAGCGATGGAGACCCGGGTTCGATCCCGACTGCGGGCGCTGTGCCTGTCTGCACAGTGTTGTACGTTCTCCCCGTGACCTGCCTGGGTT